>NC_072477.1:109346609-109427268 GCF_027574615.1 Eptesicus fuscus | reverse complement strand
CTCTCATGTCTGCAGGAAGTGCTTCTGGCTTCCTCTGAGTACCCACAAATAACTTGCTGGCGCCATCTTCACTCTCTGAGGGAGGGGGAAGTGAAGCAAGAAGCCATGAGGCTGCAGCTTCCCAGGAATAGGCAGAAGTGCACAAACTCAAATGGATTAGGAATGTAAATTAAGCAGTTTGACTTAGCTAGCACAGGGCAATGAAGATCTGCACACACTCAGCTCTGTATTGAACCTGAGGCAGAGTGATTAATTCATTATTCACTTTCCAGCCTGGAAGGGAAAGCATGTATACCCAGGGCCAGCATGGATGAGCACAGTCATAAATCACGCCATTTACAAGCCTAGCAATGAGAAAATCAGCTGGCTGCAGGAGGACGCTCTGCAGGCAGAAACAGTGGCTGAAGAACTGACCTGTCAAAGCGGTCAGTCTGCTCTCTGGAGACCAACAGTTGGTCAGTCATGCAGCCTCCTAGCCAAGGCGGCCAGTCTCTCGACCACCCAGCTTGGCACTTCCTGGCCAGACCACAGAAAAACAAACTCTACTCCACCCAGGAGGAGGCTTCTTTGACCTGAGGTGGCCTCAACAAAGTGCACAGAATATTAGGATTAGCATTAGAATCTTTCCAAAACGTATCTTACAGTCCAATTGGGATAAATTACTACCTGCTCCTTTCCCTGGGATGTTCTGGGTTCCAGGTCTTTTTGGCCCAGCCAGAGGGCCAGGTTTGTGTCTGCTCAGCATCCTCCATCTAGTGTGCCTGGTCATCATTAGCTGCCAACTGTGAGCCATGGCCTTAACACTCCAATCTCTGTTGTCTTCAGGGCAGAACCCTTTGCAGTCCGGAGTTCTATTTAGAGTTGAAAGGACCATCCAGCACAGGACATCTTGTCAGGTGGCTTTTTAACTCCTGTTGGAATACAATGTAGTTCCTTAAATATTTGACAATTCTTTCTCTTCCAGGTAAAACTGCTTCATTTCCTCAACTATTCCTCATATTCAAAATTTCCAGACCTCTCCAGGTTCTGAGATTGTTGACTATTTCCCACTATGTATTTCCTTTTAAATCTCCAAACTCCCACAACCTCTGTGTGTTCTTATCATGAGAGTAACAATAACAAAGACTATTATGTACCAGGGGCTTTAGACATATTATCTCTTTCAACTCCTACCTGGTGAAGTAGTTATTAATTTTAATTTATAGATGAGGAAACTGAGGCCTAAAGAGGTAAAAACAGTTTGTCAGGATTCAACCTTTGGTTGGTCTGACTCCAGAGACTGTGCTTCTGACTGTTTTGACATGCCATCTTGCTCACCCAGAGCCTAGTGGGTTTATTAGCTAAGATGCTAGAGACATCTGTTTCAGGGCCTGCCAAACTTAAGGGCTTTCTTCCTCAAAGCCAAGATGAGCTTTGAGACTGGCTAATTCATACCAAATGTAGCATCAAAAAAGAAAGAGAGAAAAGAAAATAATAAAAACATTATCCACACGGCTGTTCACTCAATGCTTCCGCTGAGCAACTCTTCCAGAAAAGGGAGCGGGAGTATTTATTTCTCTCATTCTTCTTTCTAGAACAGATATTATGGCCCAGGATGCAATCTGTTTATTCCTCTCTTCTATTTTATGTGGGACACAAAGTAGCATGGTTCTCCCTAGTCTATTTATGGAGCAAACAAGAAGCAAACAGGATTCTTAACCAAAGGGTCTCTAACCAAGAGATTAGTGGCTGATGCTCATTCTCATCAGGGCTTCCAGACAGATACCTTACAGAAAAGAGCACTATGACTCAGCCTACCTTGTCCAAGAACAATGGGCGTAATATATTAATATCTTCCCTTCCCCTAATCAGAGGAAAAAAAATAACATGGCCAGAACTAGAAGCCCAGGCTTCAGTTGGGAATTTTACCAAGCATTACCCATAGCAACATTATGAGACCTGGAGTTTGGTGAGTTCGGACTCTCATTGTGGATTCTTGTCCTTTGAAGTTTGTAGAATAAAATGCACAGACTAAAAGATTTTTAGGAAAAAGTATAGAAATTTATTGTAAGGGTTTACAAACTGCCCCTGGGGAGGGGTCCTCAGATGGAAAAATCCTGCAGTGAATGACCTTCTACCCACCCTGGCAAATGGCCATCTGACCTTGGAACTGTCAGTCCCAGCAAAAGTACATCATGATCTTCGCCCTGGTCTGCTACTTTTCCACTTTCATTGCATTGATATTTTCAACTGTGGACACCATGGGAGAGGATGAGAATAGATTCTCAGAAAAAAAAATGTTGGTAAGAGTTTACAAAATCCATTGCTAATGTTGCCAGGATGAGGCCACATTGAGTGACTGACCTAAAAATAAGATTAAAAGTTATTAAGAAGTATGAAAGTGGAAATCAGTGATGGTTATTATTCACCAGTCAGGTATGACCTATCCCACCACAGCTACGATCTTGAACAAAAGCACAAAGTGACAGAAGCTGTTAAATCATTAAATCAACCAGACGAGCAAAAGTTTGAAGAGGGCCTATATCAGACACAGAGAAACTTCTAATGATTAGATTGAAAACCAGACACAGAATTGTATTCCTCTCAACATTAAGAAGATTATGGTCAAAACAAAAAGTTTGTTTTCGATGTTGAAAGAAAAGGCTGGGCCCAACTACATGTTGATTTTATTGCTACCTCAGGGTGGTTAAAGAATTCAAAAAACAGTATTCATTACATAATGTGAAAGTGAGTGCTGAATCTGTGAGTGCTGATGTGAAGGCAGCTGAAGAATTTTCAGAAACTCTAGATAAGCTGATTGTGGAGGAAAATTACTTAGCAGAGAAAATATTCCATATGAAACCTTCCTATTCTGGAAATGGATGCCTGAAAGGACTTTCGGGTTTCAAGGCTTTTAAGGACAGAATAACTGTCTTGCTTGGAGGCAATGTTGAGGACTGCAAATTAAAACCCTTCTTGATTCCTAAATGGAATTGGTAGGTCAAAGGTCATGTGCATTTTAAATTTGGATAGATAGTACACATAGTATTCCAAAGGGTCTGTATCATTAAAATGTAATATTGCTTGTTTTCTTCACTCTTGCTAAACATTGTATATTACCAAATTCTTTACCTTTGCCGATCTGATAAGGAAAAAGTGATATTTTATTTTAACTTTTAAAATTATGAGTAAGGTTGAAAATCTTTACCCATGTTTATGATCCATGTCTACTTTTTTATTTGTGACTTGGCTGTTCAAGTTCTTGGTATAACATAGTTAGAAAAAGTGTGGCTTGATAGAGGACCCAGTAAACGGGTGGGGAACATCCAGCCTGCAGGTTGTATAAGGTCCGCAAAATCATTTGGTCTGGCCCTGCCAAGGCATTAGGGATGAGTTAATTAAATGTTTGACCAAATATAGCAGGCTGATTTTTAAGCTGATAATTTCATATGGCTCATGAATGATCTTATAAATACCCAATGGCCCTTGGCAAAAAAAAGGTTCCCTACCCCTGCAGTAAAACGTGGCAAAATATCTGAGACCAATTAAATAATCTTTATAATAATACTAATACTAACACAGTAAATGACATCATACAGAGCAAATCTATTTTATCAGAGAGGCATAATGAGATTCTTGAGCCTTTCTTGTCCATTGAATTACGAAAATATCAAATTGTAGGAGCTATTCACAGGTAATTATTAATGTGTTTTACTTTTATAGAACACTAGAAGCCCGGTGCACGAAATTTGTGCACGGCGGGGGGTTGTCCCTCAGCCCAGCCTGTACCCTCTCCAATCTGGGACTCCTGGTGGGATCGGGCCTAAACGGGCAGTCGGACAACCATCTCACAATCCAGGAATGCTGGCTCCCAACTGCTTGCCTGCCTGCCTTCCTGATTGCCCCTAACCGCTTCTGCCTGCCAGCCTGATCACCCCCTAACCACTCCGCTGCCAGCCTGGTTGATGCTTACTGCTCCCCTGCCAGCCTGTTTGCCCCCAACTTCCCTCCTCTGCCGGCCTGGTCACCCCTAACTGCCCTCTCCTGCAGGGTTGATCACCTCCAACTGTCCTCCCTTGCAAGCCTGGTCCCTCTCAACTGCCCTCCCCTGCTGGCCATCTTGTAGTGGCCATCTTGTGTCCACATGGAGGCAGGATCTTTGACCACATGGGGGCAGCTATATTGTGTGTTGAAGTGATGGTCAATCTGTATATTACTCTTTTATTAGATAAGATAGAGGCCTGGTGCACGGGTGGGGGCCAGCTGGTTTGCCCTGAAGGGTGTTCCGGATCAGGTGGGGGTTCCCTTGGGGTGTGGGGCGGCCTGAGCGAGGGGCCTGTGGTGGTTTGCAGGCCGGCCAAGCCCCCTGGCGACCCAAGCGGAGGCCCTAGTATCTGGGATTTATTTTCCTTCTACAATTGAAACTTTGTAGCCTGGAGCGGAGCCAAGCCTGCTGCTCCCTCAGGGGCGGCAGCCATTTCTGTGGCAGTTAATTCACCTTCTACAATTGAAACTTTGTCGCCTTAAGCGGGTGAGCCTGGCCAGGGTGTGCGGAAAGCTTTGCTTCCCCTGTTGCCGGCGGCAACCCTGGCCTGCTCTCTCAAGCTCCATTCTGCCACCATTTGTTTGAATTTGTTTATCTTCTATAATTGAAACTTTGTAGCTTGAGTGGAGGCTTAGGCCTGCAACAGCTATGGAAAGCTTGGCTTGCTCTGTTACCTGGGAAACCTTGCTCTCTGTGGCTGTAGCCATCTTGGTTTGGGTTAATTTGCATACTCGCCATGATTGGCTGGTGGGCGTGGCTTAGCTGGTGGGCGTGGCTTGTGTAGTGGAGTAATGGTTAATTTGCATATTACCATTTTATTAGAGAGTATTGAAAGTTAATTATTTATGCATCTATAAAGTGAACTTTCATTGAAATCTCTTTGTTTCAATAATTGCCATTTACTACATAAGAAAAAGCAAGCTTGTTCTGCTTTAATTTTTATTTTTTTAAAGAATAAAACCGGAGTGAACTTTTTGTTCATATTCATGTAAATACATACTGGTTTCTCTAGGGCATATACCTAAGAGTAGAACTTTATTAGAAATTGCCAAGTGATATATTGTAAGTTTAAAAAATAACTTGCAGAAATGTGAAATCAAAGTAGAAATGCCTTAAAATTGGCTTACTAATTAATAAAGTATTTTTAAAAAGGCAAAACAGGAGAAGTCATCCAGCATTTTAAATGCTTTATATAGTTGGGGTGATTTTTATCCTTAAGAGCCACAAATGTACTCTTAAGATATGTTTTCAGAAGTTGGGGCTCTAAGTAAATTGACTTTAGACAAATTGGTCTTAAGCAAATTGACCCAAAGGCTCAATATAGACTCCTGTCAAGACAAGTCTTCCCCATTCTGAACTGCTATAATTAAATTTTTAAACAACACAGACTTGACATTCATCCCTGTGAGATTTTGTACTGATGGGAAGTACGTATATTTTTGTACATGGACATATGGGATTAGGATGTTGGAACAAGTAGACACTTTAATGGAAAGAGGGAAAGGAATTTCAGCTCTCTTCACAGAGCTCTGGGGATACTGATAATGGGCCCTGAGGTGGCAGGATGCCCAGGGAGTTAAAACCATGAGCCAGGGAAGGGGCCTAAGCCTTGGAAGATCTTGAGGAACTCAAGGGCCGCAGTGGGGTTTTCCTCGCAATGTTGGGACCTGTTTATGGGGAGGAGCTTGGGTGTCATTACAGTTAATGAGAATAAAATAGAGGCTGACCCTGGGGACGGTGGCATAGAGAATGATGTAACCAAGGGGGCCCACATTGTCAGTGGGCTGTGCAAGTTGGCATTTGTCCAAGAGTGAAAGACTGCACTTCAATCAGACTTAAGCAGTCCTTGTCCTGATAGCAGATTTTTCAACCTGTATTGCCAAAATGTGTCAGCATATATGACTGCAAGTTTTTAAAAATTTATAATCATTCACATGTGTTCACTATCTCTTCTGCCTGAGTGTCTTCCACACTTTTTGATAAAATTGGCTTCAGTGTCATCTTTTAAGTTACTAATAAAAAATATTAACTTGGACAGAACCAGAACAAAGCCCAGTGGAATGCCACCACAGACTTGCCTCCAGTGTGACAAAAATTCATTAAGTCAACACTCCCAGAGAACGATTGTCTAACCAACTACAAATCTACCTCCTAGTCCCCACTGACACGGTTCCACCTTTGTACAAGAGAATCATGAGGGAATAAGAATAGGCCTCTCAGAAATAAGACACAAGCCAATGACATCCTCCCAATCCACTAAGTTAATAATTCATACAAAACAGAAATGAGATTAGATTTCTTCTTAGTGAGTCAGCACTAGTTCCTGGCAAACATCACTTTCTTTGTAAAATATCCAGAAAACCATCTGTTTAATAATCCCATCTATATTGTTGTTGGTACTGGTGGTACTTGTCAATCAAGTTATAAATTTCATTTATGCCCTCATTTTAAAATCAGGATTACATTTTCTATTTTCGTTCTTTTGGCTACTCTCTCTTATTTTCTAGAATATCTCAAAGATTTTGCAGGTAACTCTTGTCGTCATTTGGGAGGTCATTTGTTTGGACTGGCTGACTTAAGCTCATTTAAGCAAGCTAGGTAGCATATTTGGTATAAATGAATTTCTGAAGTGTAAGGAAAACAACTTTATTTTGTCTCCATTTGTTTCTTAAAATTAATTCAGTAAGGGATAGCCTTCTGCTGTTGGTGGATGAAAATTCATCACTCCCATAACTTTTTGATCACTCGTGAGAAATAAAAGTTCTATAATCAATTTCAGTCACCAAGTACAGTCTTCATTTAGATATTCAAAATCTATTCCTATATAATGAGCAATACTGTAAATTTTGCTTAATGTTAAATGTTCCTCATTACTCAGGGCTGAGGCAGTCAGGAAGCTCATAGCAGGTGAAAGCCTGTGCTGGGCTTTCTTTTTTGTAACTTTTTCTCCTCCTCCCTCAGCTTGCAAACCTGGAATCTGACTCCTCTGGGGTGGAGTGGTGCTGAGAGGTCACCAAAGCAAAAAAACTCCTTTTTGGTACTTTTGTAGGGTCTTCACTTTCTAGGCCCAGCAAGTGTTTCAAGCCTTCTTATTTTTTAGATTTTTTAGGCAGGAATCAGGCCCCACTTTCCCATGTCCCATCTTCAGCCTCAGGTTCCAAACTGCTCTCCTTTGCACTCATTCTCTCTCACTCGCTCTCTCTCTCCCCCTCTCCCTCTCTCTCTCCGAAAGGGAAATACCTCAGCACACAAACCATTATCTCTAAAGACCTCTTTATCCCAAATCCTCTCCCATCCACACTCTCCTGACTCTCAATGCTTTCATGTGGTTTAAGGGATCCAAGAGAAATTCCACGAGTTCAAAGACAGGTATGCAATATTTGAACAGTGGCCTCCTATGAAATGTAACTTCATGTTGCAGCCAAAAGAGAGGCAGAGTCCAATTTGTGTATTTGGTTAACATAGTTTTCCACTATCTGTTCTCCTATCTTGACCTTCAATTTCCTTCCTTCTGGTGTGATGGCATTTCTTCTTAATAGGAGACAGATGAAAATAGTAGTTAAGAACATCTGCATTCTCTCTGAAACCTCCTCTTGTTACATAACATCTTCCTTAAGCATAGGAATTTTCCTCCTTTTTGAAACATGTGCTTTTAAAAACCACAACCAGATGAGAAAAATGGTGACCGGCAGGAAGGCAGGGAGGGACAGTGTGAGAGAGTGAGGAACCCATAGGGGAGAGTGTAGACGTGTGTGGTGTGTGTGTATGAGCTAGGGACAGTGTGTATCTGCAGGTCCTCCAAGGGGCTGCCAAACCGGGCAGTCCTAGACTGCGGAGCCCCGCGCACAAAACGGACACTCCTGGGCGGCCAATTCGGCGAGGAGACCACGCCAGCTTGGGAAACAGAGCTGCTTGAGTCTAGGATCCTGGTCTCAGATGCAAACCAGGACCCTGCAGCCACTGGAAACAGAGACCAACAGACAACAAGAATCCAGACTTCTCAGTAGCTGATTTCTGTGAGTCAAAGAGCCTATCCCCCTCCCGCAAGATCGCAGATAGCGCCATAGTAACTGATAGACCCGCCCTTCCCTCAAGCCACAATGCTCCTACGGGGAACACGCGCACCTGTGCGCGTGTGGGCAGCAGCTCCCCTAAGGGGAATTTGAACCTGAGAACGCACACAGGGGCCACAGCACTGCTGTGGGAATTTGAGAGTCTGGAATCTGCTCCCTGCAAAGCAATCGGGCGACCAAACCCAAATACCTCTTAAGGCAGCAGTGCCACCTGGCTTGGATTCAGGGCA
This sequence comes from Eptesicus fuscus, assembly GCF_027574615.1. Classification (NCBI taxonomy): domain Eukaryota; kingdom Metazoa; phylum Chordata; class Mammalia; order Chiroptera; family Vespertilionidae; genus Eptesicus; species Eptesicus fuscus. Next base: position 109,418,941 of record NC_072477.1, on the reverse strand, counting down.
AGTGCACATGGAAGTCAGTTTACCTCGGTGCAGGCGCACCACAGAACTATTGTGCAATCCAGTCCCCCATGGTGATCGGGACCCAAATTCTCCCGACAAGAAGCAGCACTGAGCACCACTGACTTGACTCTGTTTCTTACCGTGTGCGCCTGGGATCCCTGACTCACAGCGCATTCACACTAAGAGCCAGTGACTCCAATTCTTGGTGCATGCGCACACGGGGACCCTGATTCTCAGTGAGAAGCAGTAGGAGGTAACAGAGACTCTGATACTCGATTCTCAGTGCAGACACAGGGAAACTCTGACTCCTGGCACCATTTTCAGCACACGCCAACAGTGTGGTGCTGGTGGGGTTCCTGATTCTAGGTGTGCACACAAGACCACACTGAATGCTGAGAACACTGACCCTGGGCAAGCCTGGTTCCCATCAACCCACGACAGCCACACGCCCTAGTGTCGGAGCACTTCAATGACACTCGGGTGGTGCGAAGTTCCCACAGCACATGGCCCAGGTCCACGCAAATTGAAGCTTGAACCTTCTGGTGATAGTCAGAATGGGGAGACGACACAATCCCCAGAGCAAAGAAAATGAGGAGTCCCCAAGAAAGGAAATTAGTGAAAATGAAGCATGCAACATGACCAAAAAAGAATTCAGAATAATGGTCATGGAATTTATACATTGGATGGATGAGAAAATCAAAACCTATGCAAGAATTAGGAAGAAATGAAAAGTGATATAAGTACAATCAAATACACCATGGAAAGTTTCAACAGTAGACTAGAAGAAGTAGAAGACCAAATTAGTGAGTTAGAAGATCAGGTACAGAAACAAGTTCAAGCTGAACAGCAATTGGAGAAAAAAATTAAAAAGCAAGAAGAGAGCCTAAGGGAGCTTGGGACAACATGAAACGAAGTAACATACAAATAATAGGGCTGCCAGAAGGACAAGAAGAGCAGCAAGGATTAGAAAATCTATTTGAAGAAATAATGACAGAAAACTTCCCAGATATGGGGAAGAAAAAAGTTACACAAGTACAGAGAGTCCCAAGCAGGATCAACCCCAAAAGACCCACACCAAGACACGTCATAATTTCAATGGCAAATATTAACAACAAAGAGAGAATCTTAAAGGTGGCGAGAGAGCCAGAGAGTTACCTAAAAAGGAACCCCCACCAGATTATCAAATGATTTCTCAACAGAAACACATCAAGCTAGAAGGGAATGGAAGGAGGTATACAAAGTGTTGCAAAGCAAAGGACTGAATCCAAGAATACTCTATCCAGCAAGACTATCAATCAAAATTGAAGGGGAAATCAGGAACTTCGAAGACAAAAAAAGACTAAGGGAGTTTATCACCACCAAAACAGCAATGCAAAAAATGCTAAAGGGAATACTGTAAAAAGAAGAAATAAACAGGTAAGAAGGAACACAGGCACAAAAATAGACATGACTACAAACAAATACCTTTCAGTAATAACTATAAATGTAAATGGACTAAATGCTCCAATCAAAAGGCGTCGAGTGGCTGAATGGATAAAAAAACACGACCCATATATATGCTGTCTACAAGAGACTCACCTCAGAACAAGAGACTCACACAGACTGAAAGTGAAGGAATGGAAAAATATCTTTCAGGCAAATGTAAATGAAAAAAAAAAAAAGCTGGGGTAGCAATACTTATATCTGACAAAATAGACCTCAAAGTAAATGCCATAACAAGAGATAATGAAGGCCACTTCATAATACTAAAGGGATCGATACAACAAGAGGATATAACCCTGATAAACATATATGCATCCCATGCAGGAGCACCCAAATACATTAAAAAAACTCCTGGAAGATATCAAGGGAGAGATAGACAACAATACAATCATAGTAAGGGACTTTAATACACCACTGACATCACTGGATAAATCCTCTAGACAAAAAATCAGCAAAGACACAGCAACCCTAAATGACTCACTAGAGCAGATGAACTTAACTGACATCTTCAGAACATTTCACCCCAAAGCCACGGAATATACATTATTCTCAAGTGCACATGGGACATTTTCAAAAATAGACCACATATTGGGTCACAAGCAAAAATTCAAAAAGATTGAAATCATACCAAGTGTCTTCTCAGACCACAATGCCATAAAATTAGAAATAAACTACAATAAAAACAATCCAAAAATCTCAAACACTTGGAAGCTGAATAGCATGCTATTAATTAATGACTAGGTTACCAAAGAGATCAAAGAAGAAATTAAAAACATCCTGGACACTAATAACAACAAAAACACAACAATCCAAAATCTATGGGACACAATGAAAGCAGTCCTGAGAGGGAAGTTTATAACTCTACAAGCCTACCTCAAAAAATCAGGAAAAAATGGTAGTAAATCATCTAACTATACAACTCAAAGAATTAGAAAGAGAGCAACAAGAAAAGCCCAGAGTGAGCAGAAGAAAGGAGATAATAAGATCAGAACAGAAATAAATGACACAGAGATTAAAAAAACAATACAAAAGATCAATGAAACCAAGAGCTGGTTCTTTGAAAGGATAAACAAGATTGATGAACATCTAGCCAGGCTCACCAAGAAGCAAAGAGAGAGGACCCAAATAAACAAAATCAGAAATTAGAGAGGCAAAATAACAACAGACCTCACAGAAATACAAAGGATTGTTAAAAAAATACTATGAACAACCCTACTCAAACAAACTAGACAACCTAGAGGAAAAGGCCATATTTCTAGAAAAATACAAACTTCCAAAACTCAATCGGGAAGATTCTAAAAATCTCAATAGGTCAATAACCATGGAATAAATTGAAGCAGTCATCAAAAATTCCCAGCAAACCAAAGCCCAGGGCCTGACGGCTTCACAGGAGAGTTTTACCAAACATTCAAGGAAGAACTAAAACCTATCCTCCTCAGACTACTACAAAAAATTCAAGAGGAAGGAACACTTCCAAACTCATTCTATGAAGCCAACATCACCCTAATACCAAAACCAGATAAAGACAACACAATTAAGGAGAATTATAGGCCAATATCCCTCATGAACATAGATGCCAAAATCCTTAACAAAATCTTAGCAAATCGAATCAGGCAGTACATCAGAAAGATCATACACCATGACCAAGTAGGATTTATCCCAGGGATGCAAGGATGGTACAATATTCACAAATCAATAAACATGATACATCACATAAACAAATTGAGAGATAAAAATCATGTAATCATATCAATTGACGCAGAAAAAGCATTTGACAAAATCCAACACCCCTTCTTGATCAAAACACTCAACAAGGTGGGAATGGAAGGATCATACCTCAACATAATAAAAGCTATATATGACAAACCCACAGCCAACATCATACTCAATGCACAAAAACTAACACCATTTCCTTTAAGAAGAGGAACAAGACAGGGATGCCCACTCTCACCACTCCTGTTCAACATAGTACTGGAAGTACTAGCCATTGCGATCAGACAAGAAGAAGAAATAAAAGGCATCCAAATTGAAAAAGAAGAAGTAAAACTGTCCTTATTTGCAGATGACATGATATTGTACATAGAAAACCCTAAAGACTCCATCAAGAAATTATTAGACTTAATAAAGGAATTCGGCAATGTAGCAGGATACAAAATTAAGGCCAAGAAATCTATGGCATTTCTTTACACCAATAGTGAACTTATAGAAAGAGAGACTAAAACAGCAATCCCATTTACCAACGCACCAAAATAATTAAGATTCCTAGGAATAAACTTAACTAAGGAGGTAAAAGATTTATATGCGAAAAACTATAGGACACTGAAAAAAGAGATAGAGGAAGACATAAATAGATGGAAGAACATACCGTGTTCATGGATTGGTAGAATCAACATCATTAAAATGTCCATACTACTAAAAGCAATCTACAGATTCAATGCAATCCCCATTAAAATACTAACTGCATATTTCACAGACCTACAACGAACTTTCCAAAAATTCATCTGGAATAAAAAAAAATAGCTGCAGCAATCCTGAAAAGAAGAACAAAGTAGGTGGGATCTCAATACCAGGTATAAAGCTGTACTACAAAGCCACTGTTCTTAAAACAGCCTGGTACTGGCATAAGAACAGACATATAGATCAATGGAATAGAATAAAGAACCCAGAAATCGACCCAAACCACTATGCCCAATTAATATTTGACAAAGGAGGCATGAACATAAAATGGAGACAAGATAGTCTCTTCAACAAATGCTGTTGGGAAAATTGGACAGATACATGCAAAAAAAATGAAACTAGACCACCAACTTACACCATACACATAAATAAACTCAAAATAGATAAAGGACTTAAACATAAGACAAGAAACCATAAAAATACTAGAGGAATCCACAGGCAGAAAAATCTCAGACATATGCCGAAGGAACTTCTTCACTGATACTGCCCCTAGGGCAATAGAAACTAAAGAAAAAGTAAACAAATGGGACTACATCAAAATAAAAACCTTTTTTACAGCAAAAGAAACCTTCAATAAAACAACAAGAAAGCCCACTGCATGGGAGAACATATTTGCCAATGTCATCACCGATAAGGGTTTAATGTCCAACATTTACAGGGAACTCATACAACTTAACAAAAGGAAGATAAACAATCCAATAAAAAATGGGCAATGGACCTAAATAGACAGTTTTTGAAGGAGGACAGGCTAAGAGACATATGAAAACATGCTCAAAGTCACCAATTATCCGAGAGATGTAAATCAAAACAACAATGCGGTATCATCTCACACTTGTCAGAATGGCAATCATCAACAAATCAACAAGCGACAAGTGTTGGTGAGGATGTGGAGAAAAAGGAACCCTCGTGCACTGCTGGTGGGAATGCAGACTGGTGCAGCCACTGTGGAGAACAGTATGGCATTTCCTCAAAAAACTAAAAATGGAATTCCCATTTGACCCGGTGATTCCACTTTTAGGAATATATCCCAAGAAACTAGAAACATGAATCAGAAAGGATATTTGCACCCCTATGTTCATAGCAGCACAATTCACTATAGCTAAGATTTGGAAACAGCCTTAGTGCCCATCAGCAGATGAGTGGATTAAAAAACTGTGATAAATCTACACAATGGAATACTACGCTGCAGTAAAAAAGGAGTTCATACCATTTGCAACAGCATGGATGTAACTGGAGAGCATTATGCTAAGTGAAATAAGCCAGTCAGAGAAAAACAAATACCACATGATCTCACTCACTTGTGGAATACAATGAAAAACATAAACTGATGAACAGGGACAGATCCAGAGGCAGAGAAGCATCGATCAGACTGCCAGACCTCAGCGGGAAGGTAGAGAAGGGTGGAGGAAAGGAGGAGAGATCAACCAAAGGACTTGTATGAATGAATATAAGCCTAACCAATGGACATGAACACGAGGGTGGTGAAGGCATGAATGGGGGGAGGAGGTTGGGGAGTTAAAGGAGGGATGAGGACACATATGTAATACCTTAATCAATAAAGAAATTTTAAAAAATAAAGACCACAACAATCAGGCTCTTCAATTAATTTATAATCAGTAATATAACGGTACACAGATCTCAATACTCATGTTCTTCTTATTATTTGCTAAGGTAAAACTAAAATAGAAGAGGAGAGAAGGAAAGCAGGGGAAATAATATAACATTTATTGAACACTTACTACATGCTCATCACCTTATACTCATTATCTATACTAATAAATGGTAATATGCTAATTATACCAGATAGACCGGATGTCCAGATAGCAGGGCCAAAGCAGAGACAGTTAGGGCAATCAGGCAGGCAGGCAGAGAGGTTAGGGGCAATCAGGCAGGCAAGCAGGTGAATGGTTAGGAACCAGTGGTCCTGGATTACAAGAGGATGTCTGACTGCCAGTTTAGGCCCGACCCCTTATCAGGCCTAAACTGGCAGTCAAACATCCCCCGAGGGGTCCCGGATTGGAGAGAGTGCAGGCTGAGATGAGGGACCCCCCCCCCATGCACTAATTTCGTGCACTGGGCCTCTAGTCTATATTTATAGAAGCCTAAGTGCCCAAATGATCAAATGACTGATCGGTTGACTAGTTGCAGTGATGCACACTGACCACCAGGGGGCTGATGCTCAACACAGGAGCTGCAGTGACTTGACATCTGCAGTTCTAGGGTGACACACCCGGAACCAGAGAGGAGGGAGCCCGATTCCGAGATACATCACCCAAAAACTGCCCACTTGCAATCCAGGACCCCTTGGGGGATGTCGGAGAGCCAGTTTTGGCCTGATCCCCACAGGTCAGGCCGAGGAACCCCACCTGTGCACGAATTCGTGCCCCAGACCTCTAGTCTATAATAATAAAAGTGTAATATGCAAATTTACTGAACGCCGAACAGCGGAATGACTGTCCAGATGACCACGCTATGACACCCACTGGTGCCAGGCCAGCCAAGGCGGGTGCGATGAGATTGGTCGGGGGTCCTCACCATCGCTCCATGATCACCCCGCAGAGAGAGGCCCAGGCCACCAGCCTGTGGGGAGATCAACTGGGGGGCTCTGTGATCACCCCAAAGAGGGAGGCCCAGGCTACCCAGCGGCAGTGCTGCAACAAGTGGGCAGGGCCTCCCTCTGCGGGGGCGATCAATCACAGGGCTCCTGGACTGTGAGAGGATGCAGGCCGAGCTGAGGGACTCCCCTTACTCCCTGAGTGCAAGAATTCTATACAGCAGGCCTCTAGTCTTATTAAATAATCAGGATAGCCATGAAATAGATGAGGAAACTCAGGTATAGAGAAATGAAGTCACTTGTCTAATGTTCATGGCTAGACTAGCCTGGTATGTGCTTTTTCTAATAGATCTCTGAATTCCAAATTACTGTCATAAAATAAAGTGGTGAGCTCGGTAAAAAAACAAATAGATTAAATTATTTTTATAAACAAACTAGAGGCCCATTGCAGGAAGATTCCTGCAAGAATAGGGCTTCCTACAGCCAGAGGAATAGGGGTTCTCCGCCAACCCGCCTGTTTCTGCCTGCTTCCTTCCCATCTCCGCCGCCCTGCATGCTTCTCTGCAGCTGCACTCCCTTCTGCAGTGCGTGGCTTCCTTCTATGCCTTCAGTCTTCACTCCATGCCAAATTAACTTCCATCTTTGTTGAGTTAATTTGCATACTCACTCTGATTGGCTGGTGGGTGTAGCGGAGGGATGGTCGATTTGCATGTTTCTCTTTTATTAGTGTAGATAAACAAAAAAAGCTGTCTCTCTGGTAGGGAATACAAAGAAGAAAATAAAAACCACCAGTTATAAATACCTAAAGAGTTGAAATATTATTTTTAATATTTTTCTTAGAAATATGCATGTAATAATTTTATAAAATTAAAATAATACTATATAGACCCTTCTGAATCCTAATCTTAAACTTACTATGTAGTGAATATTTCCCATTGTGAATAAAATTCTTTGAAAATCATTGTTAATGACTTCATATGAGGCCAATGTATGTGTACACCATGATTTATTTCATCTTATTTTGCTTATTATTGAACCCTGAGGTTTTTTCCATTTTGTAGCATTTTGGCTAATATAATGTACACTATTGTATAAATCTGCATGTGAATTTCTTTCAGTTATTAGAAGAGGAGTTACTGGATCAAAAGGTCTGGACTTTTTTTTAAAATATATTTTATTGATTTTTTACAGAGAGGAAGAGAGAGGGATAGAAAGTTAGAAACATCGATGATAGAGAAACATCGATCAGCTGCCTCTTGCACAACCCCTACCGGGGATATGCCCGCAACCAAGGTACATGCCCTTGACCGGAATCAAACCCAGGACCTTTCAGTCCGCAGGCTGACGCTCTATCCACTGAGCCAAACCGGTTTCGGCAAAAGGTCTGGACTTTTTAAAGGCTGGATACAAATAGACATACTGCTTTATAGAAAGGTTTGTAAAAGATGGGCTTATCTTAATGGACAGTGCCATCATCAAACTCCATCAGTCTAGCCTGGCCGGTGTGGCTCCATTGGCTGAGTATCATCCCATGCACCAAAGTTCACTGGTTCGATTCCTGGTCAGGGCACAGGCCTGGCTTATGGACTACATCTATGTTTCTCTTTAATTGATGTTTTTATCTCTCTCTCCCTCTCCCTTCCTCTCTCTAAAATCAATAAAGACCCATTTCTACACTAGGGCCAGCTCACAGAACCAGAATATTTATGTGGTCTGGCCAGGTCATCCTTTCCTCTGGACAATGTCAGACACACAGAACAAAAGTGGTTTGGGCTCCAGAAACCATAATATCCAAACTAGGAATCTATTTGGAGTACATTTGCATATTTATAGTTTGAGTTCTTTTGGAAGGCCTAATATATTTCTGTATTCTCCTGGGATACAGTCCATTTGGTACATTGCCACCTGCTTCAGCCAGGTGGGCCCTAAAGCCACAGGGCAGGGCAGCTTTGTTTGCTTAGTTACATTCCAATCACACCTTCCTGAACAGAAATCCAGGGCTCCATGGAGTCTCCCAAGAATCCCCAGAAAGAAGCTTATAAACACATCTTGAGGTGGGTTTGCTTTGCACCTATTATAGATTGAATTGTCCTAGTTTTGCTTTCAAGTAATGACCTTTATCTAGAGCTTGTTGCAAATCTTGCCCATTTTCTACCTCAGAACCCCAGAACCATACTTTTAAGTCAGAAAAGCAACATATAGCAATACTAAAAATACATTTAAATAACAATATTTTAATAACCTTTTTGTTCAGCATATTTAAAACAGAAAACTTCGAAAACACAGGGAAGCAGGAAGAATGCAGTGACCAGCATGGACCAGATGGAGTATGTACAAGTCTCGGTGGACATCTGTACAGGGTCAGCAGGGGTGGCATTCAGCTTAGCAGATGTCGGGTGGACATACCACAAAGACTGGGGACTAGTTAGAACTCTCCCACTTGATGCTAAGTAAGCCAAGAACTTAGTTCCATCCCCAGGTAGAAGGACAGAGGGAAACTCCTGAAATGATTGAGATGAAAGTCATAAGAGCAGTAGAATGACGCTTGATTCAGAATATAAGTTCTTGTGTAAGAAAACTAAGAACAACAGAGCTGTTTTGTATTTGCTTCCTAACTCCCTTTGGCTTCTGACCCCCAACTTTGGTGCACCCACCACCTGGCACTTTGCCAGTCCTGTGCCAGGTTCTATCCTGGTACCTAGAGGTTCTGAAGGACAGAACTACAATCCTTTAGGCTCCCCATGAGAGCTAGCCCTGCAAGTCACCATGGAAACTGTAGATACTCTGAATGTTCGTGGAGGGCTTAGATGGAGGTTGTTCCCAGATGAAGGCAGGGGAAAGCCACTCATCATGGTGTAACCCTGCCTATCATCCTCCATCTATGAGGACTTTCTTCCCTTCATTCTCCTCATTGGACTTGAGGGACTAAATCTTGGAAAGCAGCAGGTGGGCATAAAACAAGACACAAGGCATAATAAACAGCCCCAAAGGGCCATGATCCCTGGCTGGAATGCACCAGGAGGAAAGAAATCTGGTTTCCCTGAGCCAAGATACCCCACCCACCTCTTTGTCCCTCAAGGGCCCTCAGAGCCACCAAGCACAGTTGCTTTTCTTTTGAGGTTCTTGCTTTTTTGCATTCCTGCATGCTTGGCCACACTTCAGGGGAGCCCCAGGGTAGAGCAACATCCTAACTGTCAAGAAAGTGTAGCCTCAGAGTCACTGAGGCAGGCTCTGGTAACCCTGGAGACCTCCAAGAACAGAACACAAGAACCAGGATTATCACTGCAGTGATGTCTACAGTAACAGAGAATGTGAAACATTGAGAGTATTGACCACAGGAAACCACTTACACAGTTGTACAAAGGAGCACTATGCAGCCATTAGAAAATACATATATTTATGTACATGAAAAGGGAATGTGAATATGTTCATAATATATTTTCAGTTAAAAAGGTTTAAAACAGTATGTAGAGTAGGATCTTATTTTAAAATGAAAATAACATTTATTTGTATATATTACAAATAGAAAATCTCTACAGAGATAAAAGCAACTTCCTTTTCTTTTTATATTCTCTACATGTTTAAATGATTATGAAATAGTATATTGCTTTAATCTAAAAAATTATAACTTATATTGTTGGAAATGTTGCTAAAACCTATGTGGCAGCCATGGATCTCCCTTCTGCTCGCCGTGAGAAGAGCAGGTAGCTGACAGCTCCTGGTGGCAGGGCCTTGGGGATGCACTTTCTGGGCAGCCCTGGCAATGACAAGTCTGGAAGGGATTCTAGTTCCCACCCTTGTTGTCCCATGCAGAAGTCCTCTAGGAGCTGCCCTAGAGTCTGAGGCTCTTGCCACCCAGTTCTTCCTCTGCCCCTTTTCTTCCACAGGGCTCATATCTGCATGGCAATCTGAAGGCTCATCTTGCTCACCTACTCCTGTCCCAACTCTTTATTCTTTTTAAAAATATATATTTTTATTGATTTCAGAGATGAAGGGAGAGGGAGAGATTGAAACCTCAATGATGAGAGAGAATCATTGATTGGCTGCTTCCTTCATGCCTCCCACTGGGGATTGAGCCCACAACCCGACCATGTGCTCTTGACCGGAATCGAACCTGGGATCCCACGGTCCACAGGCTGACACTCTATATACTGAGCCAAACAGGCTAGGGCCTGCTCTTTATTCTAGACAGGCACCATAACAATAATCTCTTGCACTTCTCACTATTGATATCCGTTTCCTGGAGGACCTAACAGGATGCCTCTGTGTTTCTGAACATGTTATAAAAGATTTGGACTTGGTTATTACATTATTGACAAAAATACCCTTCCTCAACCTCCTGCAGGGAATTATTATCCCAGATAACCCCCAAGTGGTCTCACAAACAAAATGAAATGCTTTTTTCTACCAGAATTTTCCTCTTCTAACTGTTGTTGCCTGAAATCTGCTTCCTTTAAGCCCAACTCCCAACACCCCCCTTCACCCCCCTCCACACACACACACCATGCTGATTCAGAAAGGCCAACAGTGTCCAGGTCAGTGTCCATGATCAATGTTACTTCTAGAATGAGAAAGGCCAGCCAAGAAAAGTGAAGACCTAACAGCCATGGATCCTTGCATGCCTCAAGCAGTGCGTGAAATGACTACAGAAAATGCATTGATGCCACAGGTGCTGATGCTGGAACTAGGGTCCGCTTTGAGTTTTGCCCACCTTCAAGCCTGGTCAATACTTCCCAGATCAAACCTGCTCTTGCCAGGTCATAAGGCTCAGGTTCCTTTTGGCACCCTACGAAACACACCCCACAAAGTCTCTTTCAGAGACTGTGGTAGACACATGCCACATCTCGGGAGGCCACACAGAGTTGCTATAAGATGGCCCCCTAGTCATCCTCAGAACTTTGGCCTTAAATAACCTAAGGATCATAGAGTCAGTACAACATGAGAAATGAAGAGAGACACAGAAATGGGGCAGGGCACTCACAAGCACCTTTGAAGGAGGCCAGCAAGGGTTAAAAAAAATCGAGTTAGGACACAACTGAATTTGTAACCAAGTGTGATTTGGAGACAGAGAGCACCTACCCTCCCCAGAGGCTGCTGTCCCGCTGTGGGTGGAGAAGCGTTTGCTTCCCTGGTTCTGTGCCACAGGGCCTGGCTGTCACAATGATGTGTCACAATGATTTGGGGCATGGCCCTGGGTTTCTCCAACCCACACAGAGAATCTGTGAACTACTCAATGTCTTTTTAAAGAGACTTCCTTTCTGCTTAAATCAGCCAGAATTTGTTTCTGCTACTTGTTGAGAACCTTGTCTGATGTGCTTATGTAATGCATAGTATTTTTGTCTATGTTAATTAGCACAGAGAAAGCCATATTAACAGTGAAGTTTAACATGGTTGTTACCACAGGTTGCCTGGGATAGGGATGAGGTGAAGATAAGGGGAAGAAGAAAAGAAAGGAGGCAAGCAAAAACAGAGCAAGGAAAAAATATGACTGCACAAAGGAAAAGCTTAGCATCAATTATGATATGATCATATGCATGCATCCACATATTCATTATAGTCACATGCCAGCACTATCTCAGATCTGCTGAAAAAGAAGTTTCCCAAGGTTACACTGGGATTGAATATTTTTAGAGCTTCTCAGGAGATACTGATGAGGAGACACTTGATAAGTGTTCATTTACAGTGTGAGCCTGAACAACCTGCATCACCATTAATTAGAAATTTGTTTAAAAATTCTCATTATGGACTCCATTGCAGACCTCCTGAATCCAAATTTGAGGGGGGCATATTTTCTGGCTAGAGGTAGGAAGTTCAGCGTCTGGCGGACACGGGACCAAATTCTCGGGCCTGGAGCCACTACAGGACTCCTTGGGGCCCAGCCAGGTCTGGTGCAGTGGGCCCTATCTTTTCAAAGGTCTGCTTTAAAATTCTTTAGGGACTGTTTGACCCAGTAGTCCCAGTTCTTGAAACTTATCTGAAGGAAATACAATGTCAAAGGATGTATGAGAAAAGATGTTCATCACAACCCTTATTTATATTAATGAGCACTTGGAAACACCCCAAATATCAATCAATAGGGGAGTAATTAAAACAACCTTGACACTTCTGTACAATGAAAGGTGATGGAGCCATTAAAATTGTGACATAACCAGCGGTTAAGGACAACAGGGGGATGGGAGCATGTGTGGGGAGGGGTGTGGGCTGGGAATGGGGGGATGAGGACAAATATGTGATACCTTAATCAATAAAGAAAAAAAATTGTGACATAGATGTCTATGTACAAAAATGGAAACATGTCTACAATATATGTTAACTTGGGGGAGGCGGAAATCAGATGGCAAAAGAGCAGGGATATCTCACATGCAACAGATGGCATTTACATGCATGACATAACTGTGTGTCATGTATAATTTTAGGACACTTTCTTCACCCAAGCAAACAGATTGAATACTATTAGGGAGGGCCTTCAACCCACTCTATTTTATTTTTCACAGACACACATACATATTTACTTTTATTACTAAAAATTTTCAAAAAAAATAAAAATAGAGTGAGACCATGTGTAACTAAAAAACTGCACAACAAAGGAAACCATGAACAAAATGAAAAGGCAACCTATTGAATGAGAGAAAATATTTGCATATCTGTAAAGGGTTAAATATACAAAATATGTACAGAACTTCATGCAACTTAACAGCGAAAGACAAACAATCGGATTTTAAAATGGGCAGAGGAACTGAATAAACATTTTCCCAAAGAAGATATACAAATGTAAAGTGCTCAACATCACTCATCATCAGGAACATGCAAATTAAAACCACAGTGAGCTATCACCTCACACCTGCTGGCATTGCTGATATGCTAGCCTCAAACGTTTTGTCATATATTTTTTGTATTCTAGGTATGTCTCTTAGAAATATAATATTTGTCTTTATGGCTTATTTTACTTGATCTTTTTGTATAGGGGGTTATATCTTTTGAATTTAGGCAATTTTATATTTTTGTTCTAATAGTTACCTTTATATTCATTCTAAAATTTATACCCCTAGTCTCTCTTCTTTTTCAGAATACTGTCTATTAGTTCCCCCTCCCCATGTGCAATCTTTTCTTTTTAATATGCTTTTATTGATTTCAGAGAGAAGAAGGGAGAGGGAGAGAGGGATAGAAACATCAATGATGAGATAGAATCATTGATCGGCTGCATCCTGCACACCCCTCTCCACTGGGGATTGAGCCTGCAACCTGGGCATGTGCCAGGACCAGGAATCAAACCTTGGCCTCTTGATTCATGGGTCGATGATCAATCACTGAGCCACACCGGCTGGGCTCCCTATATGCAATCTTGAAATTATCTAGTAACTTCCTTTCTCCTCCACACCATCTCCACAGCATCTAATTTGAGGTCATATCCTTTTACTTTAAGTTAAAACCTATAAAGCAATTTGCAAGCTTGTTGAACTTTTGATATACTTTCTGCATTTTCCCCTCCATTTTTGGTAGTTACACTATATTTACATCATCAGGACACAAAGTCATCAGTACTGTTTTCTCTTCCTAACAACTGTCATTTAGTCTTAATTCTATAGGAAAATATATATTTTAATGCTCATGACTAGTCTGTTTGTGGTACCTCTCTAGTCATTTGGTTTTTTGAAACTCATTCTCTAGTAGACACCTCAGAAAGGACTCAGGGGACAATATCCCCTGAATTTTGTGTGTGTTCTTAACAGTATGTCTGTGTCTTCATATTTGAAGGTCAGTTTGGTTGCTATAAAATCCTTACCTCAAAGTTTCTTTCCTTGAGTAGTTTATATGGCTTCATTGTCCTCTGGCGTAACATGCTGGATTCAAAGTCTGATGGCAATCTGATTTTTTCCCCTAAGTGACTTGCTCTCTTTTGCAATTTTTTTCTTGGAAGTCTGGTAGTTTTACTAGAATGTTGGCTGCTGTAGGTTGATTTTCCAAGATATGAGATTCACCTTTCACTATGAAGTTTCAAGTCTATTTTATTTTTTTTATTTAAAATTTAAATATCCTGGGGTGAGCTGGGCCTCCTTGGAGAAGAAACCTGGGTTCCACAAGATATGTGATCAGTGCTGGGATCCTGCCAGCAGGCGAGGGGAGCCCAAGGCAGGTGCTGGGCGTGGAGGCCATGGGGGCATAGGCGACCAAGGAGACAGAACTAAACCTCACATCACCCTGCTTGGCCCTGGAGGATGGCTGGTTAGCCAGAGACGGGTAAGATTCCTCAGGGAAGGAACAACCTAAGACAGGCACAGTCGCACAGGGGCCATCAGGAGAGAACTTGGGGGTCAAAAGAGGTGGGGCACAGACCTTCACCCCCCAAGTTTGCAGGGGCCTCACCCCTGCTGAAGGAGATCTCCTGCCCCCATGACTGCTCAGCTTCACATGCCCAGCTCAAATCGGGACCCAGGTAACAGAGACTTGGCCGACAGCAGATGCCCTCTCACTGCAACAAGACTTGATAGAGATGTCTTGCACCCATGATCTGGGGAACTGGGGTCTAGGATATCTAAATCCAGCCTAGCACCAGGAGTGCTCAGGGCCTACTCAAGAAGGCAAATAATCCTCTCCACTAATAATTACAGGGTAAAACAAGATGGTTGTTAGAGTATTAAATTTGACAGTAAAATAGTAGTCAAGTTTTCAGACTAATTTAAATTGGCCAATCAAAATAAGCAAATACTCTAGAAAAATCAATTGGACTGGACAAAAAAGCTGTTACTAAAGTGTTAACTAAAATTTTTATTGGTAGTTCATCTCATGGTAAAATTGCATAACATATAATGAACCTAAAGCAGTCACATTTTAGTCCAAAAAAGTAAAATTTAAAAGCTATCAAGATTACAGCATAAAGTTTCCAAAAGCCTCCCAATATTTAAACCAAAAATGGGGGGATAGTAGAAGAATATCATGTAAGGAAAAATATCCTGCAAATAAATTACATCTAGAAAATTTTTACTTTAGAAAATTAACTTTCATTTGTAATGCTAACAGCAAGTCACCCAGGTAAAACATACATGGTGTCAAAAAAAGCCAAAGGAAAATCATTTGGGCAAAAAAAATGAAAAAGGATCGCAAGTCAAATTTATAGAAAATATTCCTTTATTAACTTTTGGTCGAGAATATGTTTGTATATTTTCAGAAAACAACTCCAAGACACGTGGATTCCTGCAACAGAGAGGAATTGACAGGAGTGCTCCAGCCATGAAGTCAGAAGAGAAACAGTCCAGAGATGCAAGACGCTGACGATGCCTTGCCATACTAGCAGTCAGCAGATATGTGTCACTGCAGATTGCCCAGGACCAAACCAGAGAGGGTCGGAGCTGCAATACCACCATTTGTCCACCATCCAGAACTGAAATATCATTGCTGTTATGAACACATTAACAACTGTTGGACATAGAAACCGGGACTCAAAAGGACTGTTGGCCCAGAAAGAAACTCACTATAGACTGATTCATTTGCCTCTCAGCATAACTATTATTGCTTGTCTCATTTTCAGTTCCTATAAGTGTATTCCTAGTATCACATGAGCTCACTCATCTAGGGGAAAAGATGAACAACATAGACTGAAGAACAAGAACAGCACTGATCAGACTGTCAGACCTCAGAGGGAAGGTAGGGGAGGGTGGGGAAGGGAGATAGATCAACCAAAGGACTTGTGTGCTTGCATATGAGCCTAACCAGTGATCACGGACAACAGGGGGAGGGGGGCTTGCATGTTGGGGGGTTTGGGAAGGGAACGGGGGGAGGGGGTTGATGACAAATATGTGATACCTTAATCAATAAAGTAATTTAAAAAAATTTAAATATCCTATATAATAAAGAGGTAATATGCAAATTGACCGTCACTCCAACACAAAAATGGCTTCCTCCATGTAGTGAAAGATGGCAGCCCCCATGTGGACACAAGATGGCCGCCACAAGATGGCTGGCAGGGGAGGACAGTTGGGAGGGACCAGTCCTGCAAGGGACGGCAGTTAGGGGTAACCAGGCCAACAGAGGAGGGCAGTTGGGGGCAACCAGCCCTGCAGGGGAGGACAGTTGCAGGGGACCAGGCCGGCAGGGGAGGGCAGTTGGGGGGGTACCAGGCCAGCAGGGGAGGGCAGTTGGGGGGAACCAGGCCAACAGGGGAGGGCTGTTGGGGGGAACCAGGCTGGCAGGGCAGGGCAGTTGGGGGCGACTAGGCCAGCAGGGGAGGGCAGTTGGGGGAGACCATGCTGGCAGGGGAGGGCAGTTGGGGGGAATCAAGCCTGCAGGGGAGGGCAGTTGGGGGGGACCAGGCCTGCAAGGGAGGGCAGTTGGAGGGGACCAGGCTGGCAGGGGAGGGCAGTTAGGGGTGACCCAGGCTGGCAAGGGAGGGCAATTAGGGGCACTTGGCCTAGCAGAGGAGGGCAGTTGTGGGCAACCAGGCCTGCAGGGGAGGACAGTTAAGGGTGATCAGGCCGGCAGAGGAGGGCAGTTGGGGGGGACCAGGCCTGCAGGGGAGGGCAGTTGAGGGGGGACCAGACTTGCAGAGGAGGGCAGTTGGAGGCACCAGGTCGGCAGAGGAGGGCAGTTGGGAAGGACCAGGCTGGCAGGGGAGGGCAGTTAGGGGTGACCAGGCTGGCAGGGGAGGGCAGTTAGGGGCAATCGGGCTGGTAGGGGAGGGCAGTTAGGCATCGACCAGGCTGCAGAGTAGCGGTTAGGAGGTGATCAGGCTGGCAGGCAGGCGAGCGGTTGGGAGCCAACAGTCCTGGATTGTGACAGGTATGTCCGACTGCCCATTTAGGGCAACCGGGATCAGGCCTAAATGGGCAGTCGGACATCCCTCGAGGGGTCCCAGATTGGAGAGGGTGCAGGCTGGGCTGAGGAACACACCCCTCCCCTCCCCCATGCACGAATTTCATGCACTGGGCCTCTAGTTTTTTTATATTTGTTTTGCATGTTGTTTTGGTTTTCATCTTTAGGATTTCCATTCCACATGCATTGGGTCACCTTTGCCTAATGTATGTGTATGTGCATGTTTCTGTGTGTGCCATTTTCTGTTAAATTATTTTTCATTTTCTTTATTTCTTTTTTAGTTAAAAAATTTTTATTCTTTGCAACTGGTGTTCATTCATATTTAGGTTCTGTGGTGGTTTTAAAACATGGCCACACTTTTTTTTTTGGAGGAAAATGGCGACGGAATAGAGTCGGGTTTGGAGTCTGTTCCTGGGGCGGAGAGTCGGAGCAGCAGAGGCTCGCAGAGGGAGTGTATGTGGGCAAGCCAAGGGACAGCTAAACTCCAGGAGAAGGCGGGGGAGTGCTGGGCAGTGTTCCTCTGACCGCGCAGCACCCACAGGGGCTGGGTCCCCTCCTGGAGCTGCGGGCTCGCCGGGCGCCTCGCCATCTTGCAAGGAAAGGAGGATTTTAGTGGAAACCTGACTTTCCGCGACAACTGCAAACACTGAACTGCTGGGAGCACCAGACCACCGGTCCCCTATCAGCGCAAACATTTGGATTCAAAGAAACTCTTCACTGCACCACGGAAAGGTCAGATTGTGTCTGAAATAAGCTGCGGTTTCTGATCCCCGCGGTGGGTGAGGGAGGCGCTGGGTGAGGGAAGCGCGGCAGCCGCAGGACCGGCAGGAGCCGGGAGGTCTGTGCCTAGAAAAATCAGCGGCAGTTGGAACTGCCGTGATCCGTGAATGAGGAGGGGGGTCTTCTGAGCTGCTAACAGAAGTGACCTCTTGAAAGCAACTCATTTCAATCTGACGAGGAGGGTCAGACTAAGAATTTTCAAAGGAGTGCAGGCTCCTTAGTCTGGGGCACAGACCCACGGTCCGCACACCTGGGCTCTTTCCGACTCTGATTGCTAAGCCCAATACAGAGGCAAACCCAGGTGGAAACCCTGAAAGACTGCAGGGGGAAGGTGTTTTTTCGGAACCTGGGGCCAGAGCTGCGTGTGACCATCAGAGAGGCAGCTCTGAGGCGCACATCTCCACAAACCGGTAGTGAGTGCCATAGAAGGGGAAAAAAAAAAAAAGAAAAAAGAGCTAGAGAGGCCCGGAAGTCAATTCAGAAACACTGCCACCCAGGGGCTGAAACGCTAATTGTCTCTGGTGTAATCAAAAATAAATACGAGAAATTAAGATAGGGCTGGCTTAAAAAGCAGGACTGGCTTCCAACACTGAGGAGCCCTGGAATGAAGCTGAACTGAAATACCGCCCAGACTGGGAAAAAGGCGTACCAAACAGAATAATAGAGGAAGTGAATGACAGCCGCTACTGCACATTTTAGTCTTCCTATTTTTTAATTTTCAATTCTTTTTTCAATTTTTTAAATTTTTTATTCTCATATTTTTTTATTTTCATTTTTTGCATCTTTTACTTAAGAAACTAATATTTTTTTCTTTTTCCTCACTTGATTTTCACCTTTTTAATTATTACATTTTTATTTTCAATCAGCACTATTATTACTATTATTTTACTTTTTTTTTTTTTTAATGTCATTTGATTTTCTCTTTCTTTTATTTTTGGATTAGTGTCCTACATTCGATTTGCATCTTTCCCTTACAATCGCTTTACCCTATCTCAAAGCTAACATTATGCCATCACTCTCCTAACCTTTCCCCTTTTGGTCCCAGTTTATCTTAACCCTTTCTGGCTTTAGATTTTCCCTACTTTTTCAGTTTACTCCCTGCTAAAACTTCACCCTACTTATATATCTAATTCCCAACCCCCTGCTCCAAATCCATACAAACCTCTCTCTACGCTACCTTTAAAAAATTATTTTTCTCTCGGGCCTTTTGTTGTTGTTTGCTTGAATGTTGATTAGATTGAATTTTTATGCTTTTTTATGAGATTGTTTAGATTATTCTTTTTGTTGGTTTGGTTGGTTCTTTTGTTTGCTTTGTTTTTGTTTGTTTTTTACTTTTGTTTTCCTTTGCCTCACTTGATATTAGCTGCTGTTGCAGTTTGTATTAATCTCCAGGCTCGTGTTGCTGGAATTTGCTGGGAATAGTGGTTGTTCTAGTGGAGTTTACTCCCCATATATATAGTTTGTTCCCCTTTTCTCTCTTAGTATCATTCTTGTCTCTCTTACTTTTTTTTTCTTTTCTTTTTCTTTTCTGTTATTTCTTTTCTTTCTTTCTGCTCTTTTCCCAAGTTCAGATTCACACTCTTTGTTGTTGTTTTTTTCTTCGTTGTTGTTCTTTCTTTTTACTCTCCCTCTTCCACTCCTATTCCCTAATTTGTCTTTCTCTGGTGGTTACCTTTATTGGAGGTTATTAATATCGTGAATACAATTCTGTTCAGTGCCTTGTCTGTTGTGCCTGGTTGTGTTGTATTTTATACCTTTAAATCAACGCCAGAGAGAGAAATCTATATAACCAGACATCCGGAGAAGAGAGACCATGGGGAGACAAAGAAACAGCCCCCACAGGAAAGAAAAGCAGGCATCACCAGAAAAGGAAGTAAACGATTTAGAGGCAAACAACCTATCAGAGAAAGAATTCAGAGAAATGGTCATAAAGTGGCTGAAAAGGATGGAAGACAAATTCGACAATATGAGTAAGAACCAAGAAGAAATGAAGAAGAACCAAGAAGAAATGAAAAGTGACATCGCTGCTGTAAAGAACTCAATAGAAAGCATCAAGAGTAGACTAGATGAAGCAGAGGACCGCATAAGTGAGCTAGAAGACAAGATGGAAAAAAATACCCAATTACAACAGCTTCTAGAAACAAAAATTAGAAAGATTGAGGAGAGCGTAAGGGAACTTCGGGACAATACAAAACAAAACAACATCAGGATAATAGGGGTGCCAGAAGGAAAGGAAACTGAGCAAGGAATAGAAAACCTGTTTGAAGAAATAATAACAGAAAACTTCCCTGATATAGGGAAGAAAAAACCCACACAAATCCAAGAAGCTCACAGAGTTCCAAGCAAAATGAACCCCAAAAGACCGACGCCAAGGCACATTATAGTTAAGTTGGCAAACACCAACGACAAAGTAAGAATCTTACAAGCAGCCAGAGAGAGACAGACAGTTACATACAAAGGAACCCCCATCAGACTAGCAACTGATTTCTCAACAGAAACTCATCAGGCCAGAAGGGAATGGAATGAAATATACCAAGTCATGCAAAGGAAGGGTCTAAATCCAAGAATACTGTACCCAGCAAGGCTATCAATCAAAATTGAAGGTGAAATCAGGAGCTTCAGAGACAAAAAAGGACTAAGGGAGTTTATCACCACCAAACCAGCAATGAAAGAAATGCTAAAGGGTCTGCTGTAAAAAAAAGAAAGAAATAGGAAGCAAAGAAGGTACACAGGGGTATAGAATAAAAATGGCGTCAAATAAGTACCTATCAATAATAACTTTAAATGTAAATGGATTGAATGCCCCAATCAAAAGACACAGGGTAACAGACTGGATAAGAAAACAAAACCCAGATATCTGCTGTCTACAGGAAACCCACCTCAAAAAAAAGGATGCATACAGACTGAGAGTAAAGGGATGGAAAAAGGTTTTCCAGGCAAATGGAAATGAAAAAAAAGCTGGGGTTGCAATACTTATATCTGACAAATTAGATCTCAAAGTGAAGGACATAACAAGAGATAATGAAGGCCACTTCATAATACTAAAGGGAGAAATCCAACAAGACGAAATAACTCTGGTAAACATATATGCACCCAATACAGGAGCACCAAGATACATTAAAAAACTCCTGGAAGATATCAAAGGAGAGATTGACAGTAATACAATCATAGTAGGAGACTTCAATACCCCACTATCACCATTGGACAAATCCTCTAAACAAAAAACAGCAAAGAAACATCAATCCTAAATGACTCACTAGAACAGATGGAATTAATTGACATCTTCAGAACATTTCACCCCAAAGCCACAGAATATACATTCTTCTCAAGTGCACATGGGTCATTTTCAAAGATAGACCATATGTTAGGACATAGGCAAAGTCTCTCCAAATTCAAGAAGATAGAAATCATATCAAGTATCTTCTCAGATCACAGTGGCATAAAACTGGAAATCAACTACAATAAAAACAACCCAAAGAAATCAAACACTTGGAGACTAAAAAGCATGTTATTAAACCATGACTGGGTTACCAAAGACATCAAGGAAGAAATAAAAAACATCATGGCAACAAACGACAATGAAAACACAACAATCCAAAATCTATGGGACACAATGAAAGCAGTCCTGAGAGGGAAGTTCATAGCTCTACAAGCCTACTTCAAAAAACAAGAAACAATGGTAATAAATTACCTAACCCAACAACTCAAAGAGTTAGAGAGAGAGCAACAAGATAAGCCCAGTGTAAGCAGAAGGAAAGAAATAATAAAGATCAGAGCGGAGATAAACGACATAGAGACCAAAGAAACAATACAAAAGATCAACAAAACCAAGAGCTGGTTCTTTGAAAGGATAAACAAGATTGATGGACCTCTAGCCAGGCTCACCAAGAAGCAAAGAGAGAGGACCCAAATAAACAAAATCAGAAATGAAAGAGGTGAAATAACAACAGACCCCGACGAAATACAAAGGATTGTTACAAAATACTACGAACAACTCTATTCCAACAAACTGGACAACCTAGAGGAAATCGACATATTCCTAGAAAAATACAACCTTCCAAAACTCAATCAGGAAGATTCTAAACAGCTCAACATGCCAGTAACTATGGAAGAAATTGAAGCAGTCATCAAAAAGCTTCCAGCAAACAAAAGCCCGGGGCCAGATGGCTTCACAGGAGAGTTTTATCAAACTTTCAAGGAAGAACTAAAACCTATCCTCTTCAGACTATTCCAAAAAATTCAAGAGGAAGGAACACTTCCAAGCTCCTTCTATGAAGCCAGCATCACCCTAATACCAAAACCAGATAAAGACAACTCAATGAAAGAGAATTACAGGCCAATATCCCTCATGAACATTGATGCCAAAATCCTCAACAAAATTCTAGCAAATCGGCTCCAGCAGTACATCAGAAAGATCATACACCATGACCAAGTAGGATTTATTCCAGGAATGCAAGGATGGTACAATATCCGCAAATCAATAAACGTGATACATCACATAAACAAATTGAGAGATAAAAATCACATAGTCATATCAATAGATGCAGAAAAAGCATTTGACAAAATCCAACACCCTTTCTTGATAAAAACTCTCAACAAGGTGGGAATAGAAGGCTCATACCTCAACATAATAAAAGCTATTTATGATAAACCCACAGCAAACATCATACTCAATGGGCAAAAACTAAAACCATTTCCCCTAAGAACAGGAACAAGACAGGGATGCCCACTCTCACCACTTCTATTTGACATAGTACTGGAAGTATTAGCTATCGCAATTAGGCAAGAAGAAGAAATAAGAGGCATCCAAATTGGAAAAGAAGAAGTGAAGCTGTCCTTATTTGCAGATGACATGATATTGTACATAAAAAACCCAAAAGATTCCATCAAAAAACTAATAGACTTAATAAATGAATTCGGCAATGTAGCGGGATACAAAATTAACGCCAAGAAATCTATGGCTTTTCTATACACCAATAATGAACTTACAGAAAGAGAGACTAAAAAAGCAATCCCATTTACCATCGCACCAAAAAAATTAAGATACCTAGGAATAAACTTAACTAAGGAGGTAAAAGACCTATACGCAGAAAACTACAGGACACTGAAAAAAGAGATAGAGGAAGACGTAAACAGATGGAAGAACATACCATGTTCCTGGATTGGTAGAATCAACATCATTAAAATGTCCATACTACCCAAAGCAATCTACAGATTCAATGCACTCCCCATCAAAATACCAACAGCATATTTCACAGACCTAGAAAGAACTCTCCAAAAATTCATCTGGAATAAAAAAAGACCCCGACTAGCCTCAGCAATCCTCAGAAAGAAGAATAAAGTAGGTGGGATCTCAATACCAGATTTCAGGCTATATTACAAAGCCACTGTTCTCAAAACAGCCTGGTACTGGCACAAGAACAGACATATTGATCAATGGAACAGAATAGAGAACCCAGATATCGACCCAAACCACTATGCTCAATTAATATTTGACAAAGGAGGCATGAACATACAATGGAGTCAAGACAGTCTCTTCAATAAATGGTGTTGGGAAAACTGGACAGATACATGCAAAAAAATGAAACTAGATCACCAACTTACACCATACACAAAAATAAACTCAAAATGGATACAGGACTTAAACATAAGACGGGAAACCATAAAAATACTAGAGGAATCCACAGGCAACAAAATCTCAGACATATGCCACAAGAACTTCTTCACTGACACTGCCCCTAGGGCAATGGAAGCTAAAGAGAAAATTAACAAATGGGACTACATCAAAATAAAAAGCTTTTTTACAGCAAAAGAAACCATCAACAAAACAACAAGAAAGCCCACTGCATGGGAAAACATATTTGCAAATGCTATCACTGATAAAGGTTTAATCTCCAACATCTACAGGCAGCTTATGCAACTCAATAAGAGGAAGATAAATGATCCAATAAAAAAATGGGCAACAGACCTAAACAGAATATTTTCAAAAGAAGACAGAAGGAAGGCCAAGAGACACATGAAAACATGTTCAAAGTCACTTATTATCCGAGAGATGCAAATCAAAACAACAATGAGGTACCATCTCACACCTGTCAGAATGGCTATCATCAACAAATCAACAAACAACAAGTGTTGGCGAGGATGCGGAGAAAAAGGAACCCTCGTGCACTGCTGGTGGGAATGCAGACTGGTGCAGCCACTGTGGAGAACAGTATGGAGTTTCCTCAAAAAACTGAAAATGGAACTCCCTTTTGACCCAGTAATCCCACTCCTGGGAATATATCCGAAGAAACTAGAAAAACCAATCAGAAAGGATATATGCACCCCTATGTTCATAGCAGCACAATTTACAATAGCTAAGATTTGGAAACAGCCTAGGTGCCCGTCAGCAGATGAGTGGATCGGAAAACTGTGGTACATCTACACAATGGAATACTATGCTGCCATAAAAAAGAAGGAATTCTCATCATTTGCAGCAACCTGGATGGAATTGGAGAACATTATGCTAAGTGAAATAAGCCAGTCAATGAAAGAAAAATACCACATGATCTCACTCATTTAGGGATAGTAAAGAACATTATAAAGTGGTGAACAAAAAGATAGATACAGAGACAGTAAAGCATCAAACAGACTTTCAAAGTACAGGGGGAAAGTTTGGGAAAGGTGGGGGAGTTATGAAATCAAACGAAGGACTTGTATGCATGCATATAAGCATAAACAATGGACGCAAAACTCTGGGGGGGGAGGGCATATGTGGGTGTGGGGTGGGGGGGGTAATAGTAAGATATGTACACATATAATACCTCAATAAAAATATTTAAAAAAAAAATAAAAAAATAAAACATGGCCACAGAAAGGCATGAGAAAAGATTTTAAGGTGAGGGAATTGTCCTATTATCTTGACCATGCTGATGATTATAAGACTGTATCTAATTAACCAAAGTGATCAAACTACACAGTAATAATGAGTGAATTTATTGTATGCAAATTACATTTTAATAAAATTGAAAAAATGGACAAAAGCTCTTTAACATGACTCCTAACAAAGAGATGGGATCTATGGCTCTTCCCTTTACATCTGTGTGAGCCTATGACAACTTTGACTAACAGAGCACAACAGAAGCAATGTTATGTGACTTCCAAGGCTAGGTCAGCAAAGGCCAAGTTGGTCTGCCTTAGTCTTTGGAACACTCACTCTTAGAAACTTGAGCTGTATAAAGTGCAGCTACCCTGAGAATGATATGCTGAATAGGCCACCTGTCATCATTCCAGTCATCAGTCCTCGCTGAACCTGCTCTCCAGCCATCTAAGCCAAGTGCCAGACTTATAACTGAAGAACCCATCTTGAAAGTCAACCTGCTCCAGCTGTCTCAGTCCAGCTAAGGTCAGAAGACATGAGCCTGGTACAATTGTTTTATTCCACTAAATTTTGGAGTAATTCATTATGTAGCAATAGATAGTTTGAAACATGTCCCTTCCATTTTAACCTGATTTATAACATCATGTGTTTTATTTCTTATTCTTTTCAGAGTTCTGTCACTTCTCTTGTCTCAATTACTTAATTTCTAAGTTTTTCTAAGCTTATTAGAATATAATCTTGTTAGAACTGTTCTTTCATAACATAATTTTTCTTATTATTTATTTTAGTTCATTTAATATATTAGGCTATAAGTTTTACCTGTTATTAGGCATGTCTTTCTAGCATGCCTTATTATCTCTAGGGACAGTATTCTGCCCTGTATTTTCTTTTCTCTTAGAGTGACTTTGTGTGGGTTTTGCTCATGATTGTTTTCTGTCGCTCATTTTAATGAGAGAAATTTTTGGAATTTTAGGAGGAGAAGGTAGACTAGGATAACTTTTCTAGATTCATTACTCTGGAAATTCTCCTTCCACTATTTTACAAAATTATATATATTATATATATATAATCTCCAATTATTTTCCCTCCCTTTCCCTGCCCTACTCACCCCCACCCTCCACCCACCCCCTGCTGCGATTCTCAATTAAATTCTAATCCCAGTAGGTATTCCCTCTCACTCCACACACAGAAAATTATCCTACAACAAAGTTTGATTTGTTAGTTTAAAAACATTTAGAAAGCCTAGAGTGTTCCAGCACCTTCCACCTCCCAGGATCTTATTGTAGTCATGTGGAAATTGGAACCCATAAAACTTCCTCCAGCTTTTGGCCTATGTTCTCAGATTGGGCCATCAATATTTCCAAGGCCATTTGTGAATTCTCTGGTTCTCAGGGCTAACTGGAGACCATTTCCTCTTCTCTCCCCCGCCCTCCCTCCCCGACACATAATTGCCAGAATCACACAGTCTCTCAGCTGTAAGTAGTTTGCACCCACCTGCTCAGACTTTGGAGCTTATTATGATACCTAGTCACCTAGATTTGTTGTAGATCAGTGGTTCTCAAACTTTAGGATCAGCATCACCAGAATCATCTGGAAGGCTTGTTAAAACATATTCAGAGATCTACTGTGGGCCCTCACATCTGAATTTCCAACAAGTTCCCAGGTGATACAGATATTTCTGGTTTGGAGACCTGGCTTTTAGAAACATTGTTATTGATGTTTTTGAGCTTTTTGTTTTGTTACCCTCATTGTTTTGTCTATTTTTATGGAGGATATCGAGGAGTTCAAAAATTATGCTGCTGACGCTTTGGAAAACAATATGGCAGTTCCTCAAAAGATTAAACCTAGAGTTACCTTATGACCCAGCAATTTTACTTCTGGGTATACCTAAGAGAAATGAAAACATAGGTCCACGCAAAAACTTGTACACAAATGATTATAGTAGCATTATTCACTATAGCCAAAAGGTGGAAAACCCCAAATGCCCATTAGCAGATGAATGGATAAACAAAATGATGATATACTATGCATTGGAATATTATTTAGCTTTACAAAGGAAGGAAATTCTGACATATGCTACAACATGGATGAACCTTGAAGACATTATGATAAGTAAACGACAGATATTATATGATTCCATTTATGCGAAATGTCCAGAATAGGCAAATCTCTAGAGACAGGAAGTATATTAGTGGTTGCCTACAAGTAGGGAGTATGCGGAGGAAAGGAGAGTGACTGATAATAGGTATAGGGTTTAATTTGGGGGTATGATAGTGTTCTAAATTGATTGTGGTGATGGTTGCATGACTCTGTGAATATACTCAAAACTACTGAATCATATAGTATAGTTATGAATTATATCTCAATAGAGCTGTTATTTAAAAAGCAACTATGTTGCCACAACTGCCACCTTTCCACAATACTCTTATTTTAAAAATATTAATTATTCAAAATGTTGGCACTTTTATTCATTGTAACAAGTTTCATATAAAGTTCCTTGCAAATAATCACAACATAGAGTCTAACCAGGGAACTGTGGTTGAAACTGATGGTGTTGTGGAGCGAATGTGAGTAAATGACCACTGGAATCCAGACCAAATTAAAATTTAGGGTGCCTTTTAATAACCGGCCAGCTGACTGCTCTTTCTCCATGCCGCCCAGAGAGCAGCCCCAACCCTTTGGGTCCAACCGTATTTATACCCATTCACTACCTCCTGTTTTTGCAGAGCAAAGAATTTTAAAACAATTTAAACAAAGTAGTTTTTCTTAGGTAAAGTCAACCTGGTGGAGTAAGTAACTGCATCCTGTTATCAGGAAAGTTGACAGTGATCTATCTTATAAGGCTATTTTGTTAGTTGTAGCTGGGATTTATGGCCAAGTCGAATAGAAGAAAGCATGCTCAAAAATTCCCACTCTCTAACATTCCCCACTGGTTTTATGTACACGAGTCAAATCATTGACTCTTTTGGGTCATTGTTATATTGACCCATGAGGACTATAAGCTTGATAGAATTAATTCTCTGCTGAATAAAGTCAGTGGGCCTGTTTATAAGATAAGGGCCCAGAATGAGGGCCAGGACTAATCTTTAGAGGGTCCGAAAAGTCCTGGACTCTCTATTTTGCTTGGACTGTCTTAAGCCAGGTGTGATGAAGCCACATCAGGATCCCGTCGACCTTGACTGCTGTGGGGGTAGTCCTTTCCAGGTAGGAGTCAGTCAGAGTCACCAGGGTGGAAGGATGGACCGGATCAGAAGTTGGTATTGGCAGAGTACCTTGGACATGCTTCTGGACTGCTTTCTGGGTAGACTGTAAAGCCTATAAGATCTTGAGTAAAGATTGGTTATGGATTTCAGCTTTTCTAGATTGGGTTTCCATGTAAGCTGGTGAGGTGGGTAGGTCAGGGTTTGGAAGAGTCACTAGAATCTGTAGAGGCCCCACTGGTTTTAGGGCAGCCTCCCGGGCTACTTCATCTGCAGCCTCATTCCCTCTTGTTTCTGGGGAGTCCCCTTGTCTCACGTAGGTAGAGATGGAAAGACTTAATTACATCTGGTAGTGCTAGTTGGCCCATCATCCTTGCTCTGCTCATATCTGCCTAACTGCCTAATATATATTACCTCAAGGATCCTGGCTCTGAATTCTTTTAGGGAAAATGGACATCGGTGGGCTCTTCTAGCTACTTCCTGCTTAGGCGGGTCAGAAGTTTCTCTCAGAGCCAAGAGATCCTTGCTGTCTGTCAGAGGCCTGGGCACAGAAGGAGGTGGGCTTGTGACCTGGTAGAGACACACTGTAATAAATGGTCTGGTGGAAGGGAAAGAAAACATTTCAGTTTTAATAACTTCTATTGAAATAGAATTTTTCTCCTTAAAATTACCCCCATGTTTATCAAAAGAGCGAGATAAAGACTAATTAACCTATCGAATTTAATTTGGCCTGATTGTTTGCATAAACACAACAAGAATGGTAACTAACTACTTTTGCCAGAATTTCATGATTGAATCTTAGTGTGCCCCATAGGGCCAGGAAGCCAAGCCATCCAGCTGCTGTCCAGCCTGCCTGTAGTATCTGCTGAATTAGGTGAATCCCTCACCTGCAGCGACTCCACCTGGGCCCACACCCCAGGCTTCAAGGCCCATCTCAGTAGCCCTCCTACTTGTCACGGCTCAGAGTGCGTGGGGGTCCCGCAGGGATGCAGAGGCGCCCTTATTGCTCCCCTTCTACTCTGACCAACCCCCAGTGATGGTAGGGCATGGGCCTGATGCTCCAGTGACAGCCATTTTCAGGGCTACCTAAGACGGATACCAGGCTTTTCCTTGGCACTCTTATTGGCTTCAAGTCTTCAGAGTTCAGACAGGGCTCTTTAAAACATGATACTCCACAATCTCTTGGAGCCTCTCAGGGATCAGGCTGCTCCATATTCACTCTCTTATAAATATCAGCATTCATTTTCCTTTAAAGTTGAGATTGGTCTGCCTGAGTTGCATACAAATAAGATGAATGAATTCATTACCAAAAGCTAGATTAAGTTTTGCAGCTGTTCTGCCCAGGGATCTAGTATGGAGAGGGGCCAGCACAACTGAAAATCCTTTACTGATCAAGGCAGTCTGAAAATGCAATCTTACATGAGAAATGAAAAAATGGCGGCGGAATAGACAGACGGGTCTCAAGCCTTGTCCCAGAGCAGAAAGAAGGAACAGCTGAGGGTCGCAAGGGGAGTATTTGCTGGCGAGTTAAAGGACAGATAAACTCCAGGAGAGGGTGGGGGACTGCTGGACAGGGTTCCCCTGACCAGGCAGCCCCCACTGTGGCTGAATTCCCTCTCAGAGCCACTGGCTCTGACACAGAAACCTCACCATCTTGAAGAAGAAAGTGGATCTTATCGGAAGCTTGAAAAGTTGCAACTGCGGAGACCACCAAAAAGCTGTGAACCCCAGAACACCAGTCGCCAATTCGCAAATACGCGGTTTCAGAAGAGGTCTACACTCCACCACGGAAAGGTCAGATTTCGCCTGTGATAAGGTGAGGTCTCTGGTCCATGCAGGAGAGAAACACGCACACTGTGGGAGCTGGAGGACCGGGAAAGGTCTATGCCTAGAAAAGTTCATGGCTGTTGGGGTTGGCATGATCCATGAATGTGAAAAGGGGTCCTCAGAACTGCTAACAGAAGGGAATCTCTAAAAAGCAACCCATTTTGTTCTGATGCAAAAGAAAAGCCTAAGGATCTTAAAAGTGTGCTTGCTGCTTAGACCCAAAAGTGAAAAGGGGATACGCAGACTAGCCTGCAGCCCCATTGTTTGCGCACTTGAGTGTTTTCCTCTTCAAATCCAAGCCCAACACATAGGATCACCCAGTTGGGGACCCCTGGGAGACTACAGGGGAAAGTTGTTTTTCTGGAACCTAGGAATCGGAGTGGGAAGTGACTTTAGGAGAGCCGGCTTTGAGACATCCCACTTCCACAAACTGGTTTTGAGTGCCACAGGGAAAGAAGGCTAGAGAGGCCTGGAAGTCAATCCAGAAACACTGCCACCCAGGGGCTGAATCACAAATTGACTCTTGTGTAATCAAACATAAAGGAATACGAGAAATTAAGACACCGCCTGCTTAAAAATCAGGACTGGCTTACAACACTGAGGAGCAGTGGAATGCAGGGATCTGCAACACTGTCCTGACTGGGAAACAGGTGTGCCAAACAGAACAATAGAGGAAGTGAATGACCTTCACTCCTGCATATATTATTTGTTTACTTTTTTAAAATTTTTTATTGTTTTTTATTCTTATTTTCTTCATCTATACTTAAGAAACTAATTTTTTTCTTTTTTCCTCACTTGATTTTAGATTTTTTATTATTACATTTTTATTTTCAATCAGTGTTATTACTACTACTATTTTACTTTTTTTTCAAGTGTCATTTTATTTTCACTTTATTATACTTTGGGATTAGTGTTCTAATTTCTATTATCATCTTTTCTTTTGCATTGTTTTACTCTATCTCAACTCTAGCTTTATGCCATCACTCCCTTCCTAACTTTTCCCCTTTTATGTCCTGTTTCTCTTACCCCTTTCTTGCTTTAGATTTTCCCTATTCTTTCTATTTACCACCTGTTAAAATTTCACCCTACTTATATATCAAATTTCCAATTCCCTGCTCCAAGTCCACACACACCTCTCTCTTCTCTGTCTTAACTATCCAAAAATTGTTTTTCTCTCTGTTCTTATGCGGTTATTTGCTTGAATATAGACTATATCAATTCTTTATGCTTTTTTGTGAGATTGTTTTGCTTATTTTTTTGTTTTGTTTGCTTTGTTTTTATTGTATTTTGCTTCTGTTTTCCCTCGCCTCACTCGACATTAGTTGCTGTTTGTAGTTTGTATAAATCTCCAGGTACTTGTTGCTGGCATTTGCTGGGATTAGTGGCTGTTCTATTGGAGTTTTCTCCCCATATATATAGTTTGGTCCCCTTTTCTTTCTTAATCTTTTTATTTTCTCTCTTACTTTTTTTTCCTTTTCCCAATTTAATTCTGACACTCCTTTTCTTTTTCTTTTTTTCTCTCCTCTTCTTATTTCTCTCTTATTCCCTAATTTGCCTTTATCTTGTGGTCACCATTATTGGGGGTTATCAATAGCATGAATACATTTCTGATCAGTGCCCTTTAAATCAATGCAGGAGAGAGAGAACTACATAACCAGACATCCAGAGAAAAGAGTCCATGGGGAGACAAAGAAACAGCCCACATATGAGAGAAAAGCAGGCATCACCAGAAAAGAAAGTAAATGAAATAGAGGCTAACAACATGTCAGAGAAAGAATTCAGAGAAATGGTCATAAGGTGGCTGAAAAGAATGGAAGACAAATTTGACAAAATGAGAAAGAAGCAACAGGAAATAAACAAGAACCCAGAAGAAATGTAAAATAGCATAGTTGCTGTAAAGAATGAAATAGAAATCATCAAGAGTAGACTAGAAGAAACAGAGGACCACATCAGTGAGCTAGAAGACAAGATGGAAAAACATACCCAGTAGAGCAGCTCCTAGAAAAAAAAATTAAAAAGCAGGAGGAGAGCCTAAGGGAACTGTGGGACAACACGAAACAAAACAATATCCACATAATAGGGGTTCCAGAAGGAGAGGACACTGAGCAAGGAATAGAAAACCTGTTTGAAGAAATAATGACAGGAAACTTCCCCGATACAGGAAAGAAAAAACCCACACAAATTCAAGAAGCTCACAGAGTCCCAAGCAGAATGAACCGCAAAAGACCGATGCCAAGACACATTATAATTAAATTGGAAAACACCAATGACAAAGTAACAATCTTAAAGTGACCATAGAAAGACAGAAAGTTACCTAGAAAGGAACCCCCATCAGACTAGCAACTGATTTTTCAACAGAAACTCATCAGGCCAGAAGGGAATGGAATGAAATATACAAAGTCATGCAAAGGAAGGGTCTGAATCCAAGAATTCTGTACCAGCAAGGCTATCAATTAAAATTGAAGGTGAAATCAGGAGCTTCACAGACAAAAAAGGACTAAGGGAATTTATCACCAAGAAAACAGCAATGCAAGAAATATTAAAGGGTATGCTGTAAAAAAGAATATAGAATGCAAAGAAGGAACACAGGGATAAAAAAATAAGAATGGCAACAAATAAGTACCTATCAATAATAACTTTAAATGAAAATGGATTAAATGCCCCAATCTAAAGACACAGGGTAACAGATTGGATAAGAAAAAAAGACCTATATACCTGCTGTCTACAAGAAACCCACCTCAGAAAAAAAGATGCACACAGACTGAGGGTGAAGGGATGGAAAAAGTTTTCCAGACGAATGGAAATGAAAAAAAAGCTGGGGTAGCAATACTTATATCTGACAAATTAGATCTCAAAGTGAAGGACATCACAAGAGATAAGGAAGGCCACTTCATAATACTAAAGGGAGCAATCCAACAAGAAGAAATAACTCTGGTAAACATATATGCACCCAATACAAGGAGCACCCAAATACAGAAAAATAAAACAATTCCTGGAGGATATCAAGGGAGAGATTGACAGCAATATACTCATAGTAGGAGACTTCATTACCCCACTATCACCATTGGACAAATTCTCTAAACAAAAAATCAGCAAAGAAACATCAGTCCTAAATGACTCATTAGACCAGATGGAATTTATTGACATCTTCATAATATTTCACCCCAAAGCCACAGAATATACATTCTTCTCAAGTGCACATGGGACATTTTCAAAGATAGACCACATACTGGGACATAGGCAAAGACTCTTCAAATTCAAGAAGATGTAAATCATACCGAGTATCTTCTCAGATCACAATGGCATAAAACTGGAAATCAACTACAATAAAAACAATCCAAAGAAATCAAACACATGGAGGCGAAACAGCATGCTATTAAACAATGACTGGATTACCAGAGAGATCAAGGAAGAAATAAAAAACATCATGGCAACAAATGAAAATGAAAATGCAACAATCCAAAATCTATGGGAAACAGCGAAAGCAGTCTTGAGAGGGACATTCATAGCTCTACAAGCCTACTGCAAAAAAACAAGAAACAATGGTAACAAATTACCTAACCCTGCAACTCAAAGAATTAGAAAGAGAGCAATAAGAAAGGCCGAGTGTAAGCAAAAGGAAGGAAATAATAAAGATCAGAGCAGAGGTAAATGACATAGAGACCAAAAAAACAATACAAACGATAAACAAAACCAAGAACTGGTTCTTTGAAAGGATAAACAAGATTGATGAACCTCTAGCCAGGCTCACCAAAAAACAAGGAGAGAGGACCCAAATAAAAACAATCAGAAATGAAATTGTTAAAATAACAACAGACCCCACAGTAATACAAAGAATTGTTACAAAATACCACGAACAAATTTATTCCAACAAACTAGACAACCTGGAGGAAATGGACATATTCCTAGAAAAATATAACCTTCCAAAACTCAATCAGGAAGAATATAAACAGGTCAATAGGCCAATAGCTATGGAAGAACTTGAAGCAGTCATCAAAAAGCATCTGACAAACAAAAGCCCAGGGCCAGACGGCTTCACAGGAGAGTTTTACCAAACATTCAAGGAAGAACTAAAACCTATCCTCCTCAGACTATTCCAAAAAATTCAAGAGGAAGTAACACTTCCAAGTTCCTTCTTTGAGCATCACCCTAATACCAAAACCAGATAAAGACAACACAATGAAAGAGAATTACAGGCCAATATCCCTCATGAACATAGATGCCAAAATCCTCAACAAAATTCTAGCAAATCGGATCCAGCAGTACATCAGAAAGATCATACATCATGACCAAGTAGGATTTACCCCAGGAATGCAAGGATGGTACAATATCCATAGATCAATAAATGTGATACATCACATAAACAAATTGAGAGATAAAAATCACATAGGCATATCAATTGATGCAGAAAACGCATTTGACAAAATCCAACACCCTTTCTTGATAAAAACTCTCAACAAGGTGGGAATAGAAGGATCATACCTCAACATAATAAAAGCTATATATGATAAAACCACAGCTAACATCATACTCAATGGGAAAAAACTAAAACCATTTCCCCTAAGAACAGGAACAAGACAGGGATGCCCACTCTCACCACTCCTGTTTGACATGCTACTGGAAGTATTAGCAATTGTGATCAGACAAAAAGAAGAAATAAAAAGGATCCAAATTGGAAAAGAAGAAGTAAAGCTGTCCTTATTTGCAGATGACATGATATTGTACATAGAAAAAAACCGAAAGACTCCATAAAAAACTAACAGACTTCATAAATGAATTAGGCAATGTAGAAGGATACAAAATTAATGCCAAGAAATCTATGGCATTTCTATACACCAATAGTGAACTTACAGAAAGAGAGACTAAAAAAGCAATCCCATTTACCATTGCACCAAAAAAAATTAAGATACCTAGGAATAAACTTAACCAAGGAGGTAAAAGACCTATACATGGAAAACTACAGGACACTGAAAAAAGAGATAGAGAAAGACGTAAACAGATGGAAGAACATACCATGTTCATCGATTGGTAGAATCAACATCATTAAAATGTGCATACTACCCTAAGCAATCTATAGATTCAATGCAATCCCCATTAAAATACCAACGGCATATTTCACAGACCTTGAAAGAACTCTCCAAAAATTCATCTGTAATAAAATAAAATAAAAGACCCCGAATAGCCACAGCAATTCTGAGAAAGAAGAATGAAGTAGGAGGGATCTCAATACCAGATTTCAAGCTGTATTACAAAGCCACTATTCTCAAAACAGCCTGGTACTGGCACAAGAACAGATATATAGACCAATGGAATAGAATAGAGAATCCAGATATTGACCCAAACCACTATGCTCAATTAGTACTTGACAAAAGAGGCATGAACATACAATGGAGTCAAGACAGTCTCTTCAATAAATGGTGTTGGGAAAATTGGACAGATACATGCAAAAAAATGAAGCTAGATCACCAACTTACACCATACACAAAAATAAACTCAAAATGGATACAGGACTTAAACATAAGACGGGAAACCATAAAAATACTATAGGAATCCACAGGCAGCAAAATCTCAGACATATGCCGAAAGAACTTCTTCACTGATACTGCCCCTAGGGCAATGGAAGCTAAAGAGAAAATAAACAAATGGGACTACATCAAAATAAAAAGGTTTTTCACAACAAAAAGAAACCATCAACAAAACAACAAGAAAGCCCACTGTATGGGAGAACATATTTGCAAATGTTATCACTGATAAAGATTTAATCTCCAACATCTACAGGCAACTTATACAATTTAATAAAAGGAAGATAAATGATCCACTAAAAAAAAAATTGGCAACGGACCTAAATGGAATCTTTTCGAAAGAAGACAGAAGGAAGGCCAAGAGACACATGAAAACATGTTCAAAGTCACTAATTATCCAAGAGATGCAAATCAAAACAACAATGCGATACCATCTCACACCTGTCAGAATGGCTATTATCAACAAATCAACAAACGACAAGTATTGGCGAGGATTCGTAGAAAAAGGAACCTTCGTGCACTGCTGGTGGTAATGCAGAATGGGGCAGCCACTGTGGAGAACAGTATGGAGTTTCCTCAAAAAACTAAAAATGGAATTCCCATTTGATCCAGTAATCCTACTCCTAGGAATATATCCTAAGAATCTAGAAACACCAATCAGAAAGGATATATGCACCCCTATGTTCATAGCAGCACAATTTACCATAGCCAATATTTGGAAACAGCCTAAGTGTCTGTCAGCAGTAGACAGGATCAGAAAACTATGGTACATCTACACAATGGAATACTATGCTGCCATAAAAATGAAGGAATTCTTACCATTTGCAGCAACCTGGATGGAACTGGAGAACATCATGCTAAGTGAAGTAAGCCAGTCAATGAAAGAAAAATACCACATGATCTCACTCATTTATGAATAATATAGAACATTATAAACTGATGAACAAAAGATAGATACAGAGACAGTAAAGCATCAAACAGACTGTCAAATTATAGTGGGAAGGTTAGGGAAAGGTGGGGGAAATAAGAGGTCAACTGACGGACTTGTATGCATGCATATAAGCATAACCAATGGATACAAAACACTGGGGGGTGAGGGCATGTATGGCTGTGGGATGGTGGGGGGAACAATGGTAGATATGTACATATAATACCTTAATAAAAAAATTGGAAAAAAATTAAAAATAAAACATGATATTCCAAAGTTTCCGGTCAATAAAACCACTACTAGAAACCAGTCTTATTGAATTTATGCAAAGAAATGTATTGCCATGATTTATTAATTATTGCCAAATTCGGAGGAATTGTATAAGGAGAAAAATATACTGACCTGCTTTAAGATCTTCTGATTTTCCTTGTTAGTCTTTTCTATGGATTCTTCAGAGTAATATAACTGTCTTCAAATGACAAGGAGGAATTCAAAATGTGTCTATATTCAAGTAGACAATTATTGCTGTCCTTGTAATAAGGTTCCCCCTACTTGACTTGTCCTTAAAATTTAATATGGTCTCTTGGAGGGATGACATGCCCTCTGAGAAAGGAATAAGGGAGCTTTATTGCTTTACAGGTTCTCACATGTCACAGGACATCATGGGGTCTGTAATTCCTGTAACAAAGGTCTGGTACTCACTACTTCCCTCTGTTCCAAACAGGCCTTCACCAGTTTCCTAAAGTTGAGGTTTTGCCACACCTGACATGGGTATGGCCACACAGGCCTGCAAGACAGTATACAGGCTGTCAACTGTCTTTTAATAGAGACCAAAACCAGATGGGTATTTTCCTTGCCTATTTGGGAACCTGCCCTTATCTTTCTGGAATCATGTCCATGAAGATGCAGGTATCAAAGTCTATTATACAGTTTTCTGCAGGCCACTGTCAGGGCTGTGTATGGTGGCCAGTTCTTCTTCTTTTATTTCAATTTTTTTTAATTTCTTTATTGATTAAGGTATCACATATTTGTCCTCATCCACCCATTCCCATCCCACACCCCTCAGAATGCATGCCCCCACCCCCTGTTGTCCTTGACCACTGATTAGGCTCATATGCATGCACACAAGTCCTTTGGTTGATTTCTTCCCTTTATCCCCAACCTCCCCTAACCACCCTCTGAGGTCCGACAGTCTGATCCATGCCTCCTTGTCTCTTGGTCTGTTCTTGTTCATCAGTCTATGTTGTTCATCATTTCCCCTAGATGAGTGAGATCATGTCCTACTAGAACCGAAAATGAGACAAGCGATAATGGTTATGCTGAAAGGCAAATGAATCAGTCTGTAGTGAGTTTCTTCCTGGGCCAACAGTCCTTTTGAGACCCAATTTCAATGTCAAACAGTTCCTTATGTGTACATGTCAGCCATGATATTTCAGATCTGGTTGGTGGACAAATGGTGGTGATGCAGGTCCGACCATCTCTGGTTTGATCCTGGGCATCCTTCAGTGACACACAGCTACTCACTTCTAGTATGGCAAGACGACGTCAGCATCTTCCATCTCTGGACTGCTTCTCTTCTGTCTTCATAGCTGGAGTAGTCCTGTCAATTCCTCTCTGTTGCCCGAATCCACATGGTCTTGGAGTTGTTTCCTGAAAATATACAAACATGTTCCCGACCAAAAGTTATAAAGGAATATTTTCTGTAAATTTGACTTGGGATCCTTTTTCATTTTATGCCTAAATGATTTTCCTCTGGCTTGTTTTGACACCATGTGTGTTTTTCATGGGTGTCTTGCTATTAGCATTACAATTAATTTTCTAAAGTACAAATTTTCTAGATGTAATTTACTTACAGGATATTTTTCCTTACATGATATTCTTCTATCCCCCCTTTTTTGATTTAAGTATTAAGAGGCTTTTAAAAATTTTATAATGTATGTTGGAGACAGGGTGTAAGCTGACATGGTCCTTGCACCTGAAGGGCCTAGCAAGGCTGGCCCCCTACCCACACAGTTTTCCCAGGCTTGTTTGGATAGCAGTTA
The DNA here is from genome assembly GCF_027574615.1 of Eptesicus fuscus. NCBI lineage: Eukaryota > Metazoa > Chordata > Mammalia > Chiroptera > Vespertilionidae > Eptesicus > Eptesicus fuscus. The sequence continues at coordinate 109,380,484 of NC_072477.1, read as the reverse complement.
TCAGTAGAATGAGAGAAACCCTTTCATGGCTTGCCAAGAAGTCTGTAACTATTTACTGAGAATCTGCCTGATTTACTGTACCGAGAATTTGTCCTTCTGCTCTATCTTACCCTTAGAGATTAAGAGGAACAAAGAGTACATTCCTCTTGACAGACCTCCTATTCAGTATTTGTGTTTAAAAGACATTACAGAGTTAATAAACACGCTATAGTCTCTTGAAGAGCTACAGCCTCTCGAAGACTCGTAGACCTCCCAACCCCACTGTCCTCTCTTTCTTTCTTTCCTCAAATCCCACCTCCCTACCTCAGCCCGGTTCAACCTGTTAGGCTGGCCCTGACAAATGTAGTCTTGATAGCTTTTAAGTTTTAATTTTTTGCACTATAATATAAATACTTTAGGTTCATTACATGTTACACAATTTTATCATGAGATGAACTACCAATAAAAATTTTATTTAACACTTTAGGAACACCTTTTTGTCCAGTACAATTAATTTTTCTAGAATATTCGTTTATTTCAAATTAGCCAATTTAAATTAGCCTGAAAACTTGACTACTATTTTACTGCCAAATTTATTACTCTAACAACAATCTTATTTTACCCTGTAAATATTAGTGGAAGGGATTATTTTCCTTCTTGAGTAGGTCCTGAGCATTCCTGGTGGTAGGCTGGATTTAGATATCAAAAACCCACTTCCCCACACCATGGGTACAAGACATCTCAAGTAAGTCTTGTTGCAGTGAGAGGGCAGCTGCTGTCTGCCAAGTCTCTTTCTGTTACCCAGGTCCTGATGTGAGCTGGGCATGGGAAGTTAAGCAGCCATGGGGGCAGGAGACCTCCCTCAGAAGGGGTGAGGGTTCAGGCCCCTGAAAAGTTGGGGGGGTGAGGGTCTGTGCCCCACCTCTGTTGACCCCCAAGTTCTCTCCTGATAGCCACTCTGCAACTGTGCCTGTCTTAGGTTGTTCCTTACCTGAGGAATCTTACCCATCTCTGGCTAACAAGCCATCCTCTGGGGCCAAGCAGGGTGATATGAGGTTCAGTTTTGTCTCCTTTGTACCATATGCCCCCGTGGCCTCCATGCCCAGCACCTGCCTTGGGATCCCCTCGCCTGCTGGCGGGGCCCCTGCACTGATCACATATCTTGGGGAACCCGGGTTTCTTCTCCCGGGAGGGCCCAGCTCGCCCCACTGGGCGAGAGACAGATCCATGGTACCAGTCATCAAGAGGCTTCAACCTCGACATGAACAGAAAGCTCAGAAAACAGCTGTGGGCAATTGGATTGTGAGAAGAGGCTCCCTCTTGGCCAAAATGGCAAGAGAAACCAATATAGAATGCTCAGGTGCCTTCCCAGGAGGCCCTCTACACAATGGAAGGGATTAAATCCTTTCATGTCCTTTTTAAATTGCTGCCAGACATTCAAAGAATTAGTTTGTAAGTTTGCTTGGGATAATTGTATATTATGCTGTTGTAATTCTAAAGTATCAAGAGATGTGTTAAGTTTGTCTCCAAGCACCAAAAAGATGATTTTTATTGATCCCCAAGGTAGCGAGGTACTATTATAGGTAATGGGGGTAACACAAATCTGGGAAAAATTTTAATGACATTGTAGAGTAATATCATGTAAGGATATTCTTTGCTCTAGGCCATGGCAATTCCATTTAAAACTGGCTGTCCATTTCTTTGTATATAGACAAGGTCTTAGTTACATTTTCTGCACCTCTCCCAGGGGCAAGTAGTGATAGTAGTGACACCCTTTCTTTGGTGTCCACATAAGCCAGAAATCTCTTTAATTTTACACACAAAGGGGCAGTGTTTTGATTTTGTGTCATACCAAAGGGAAGCTGGTTGGAGACCCCTGTGTAATTATACTTTCTTTCCCCACCCATGGTCCTCTTGGTTGACCAAGGTGTTTGGTATTATTGGTGACTACATTAGGCAGGGGATTAGCCCACGTAAGGGGTCTTACCCATTAAGGGTCAGGAGCATAAGTCCAAAATACTTCCCCATTTCCCCAGGTAATATTACCATACATCTGATGATTGCTAGCATGGCCAGACAGGCATTCTCAAGCATTCTTGGGTTTCTGGTTATCTCACAATTTCTTCCCTGAGGTTTGACGTTCTGATTGATGTTTCTCTCTCTGGATCTATTTTTTTTCCATCAGTTTATGTTGTTCATTTTATTCCACAAATGAGTGAAATCATGTGATATTTATCTTTCTCTGCCTGGCTTATTTCACTAAGCATAATGTTCTCAATCTCCATCCATGGAGATGCAAATGGTAAGAGCTCCTTCTTTTTTACCGCAGCGTAGTATTCCATTGTGTAGATGTACCACAGTTTTTTAATCCACTCATCTGCTGATGGGCACGTAGTCTGTTTCCAAATCTTAGCTATGGTGAATTGTGCTGCTATGAACATAGGAGTGCATATATCCTTTCTGATTGATGTTTCCAGTTTCTTGAGATATATTCCTAGAAGTGGGATCACAGGGTCAAATGGGAGTTCCATTTTCAGTTTTTTGAGGAAACTCTATACTGTTCTCCACAGTGGCTGCACTAGTCTGTACTCCCACCAGCAGTGCACAAGGGTTCCTTTTTCTCCGCATCCTCGCCAGCACTTGTCATTTGTTGTCTTGTTGATAATAGCCATTCTGACAGGTGAGAGATGGTACCGCATTGTTGTTTTGATTTGGATCTCTCTGATGATTCGTGACTTTGAGAAGGTTCTCATATGTCTCTTGGCCTTCCTTCTGTCTTCTTTCGAAAAGTGTCTATTTAGATCAGTTGCCCAGTTTTTGATTGGGTTGTTTATCTCCTTTTTGTTAAGCTGCATGAGTTCCCTGTAAATGTTGGAGATTAAACCCTTATCGTTGATATCATTGGCAAATATGTTCTCCCATGCAGTGGGCTTTCTTGTTGTTTTATTGATGGTTTCCTTTACTGTACACAAGCTTTTTATTTTGATGTAGTCCCATTTGTTTATTTTCTCTTTAGCTTCCAGTGCCCGAGGAGCAGTATCAGTGAAGAAGTCCTTTCGGCATATGTCAGAGATTTTTCTAATAGATTCCTCTAGTATTTTTATGGTTTCCCATCTTATGTTTAAGTCCTTGATCCATTTTGAGTTTATTTTTGTGTATGGTGTAAGTTGGTGGTCTAGTTTAATTTTTTTGCATGTATCTTTCCAATTTTCCCAACACCATTTATTGAAGAGACTGTCTTGACTCCATTGTATGTTCATGCCTCCTTTGTCAAATATTAATTGAGTATAGCGATGTGGATCGATTTCTGGGTTCTCTATTCTATTCCATTGATCTATATGTCTGTTCTTGTGCCAACACCAGGCAGTTTTGAGAACAGTGGCTTTCTAATATAGCTTGATATCTGGTATTGAGATCCCTCCTACTTTGTTCTTTCTCAGGATTGCTGTAGCTATTTGGGGCCTTTTTTTATTCCAGATGAATTTTTGGAAAGTTCTTTCTAGGTCTGTGAAATATGCCATTGGTATTTTAATGGGAAGTGCATTGAATTTATAGATTGCTTTGGGTAGTATGGTCATTTTGATGATGTTGATTCTAGCAATTCATGAGCATGGTATGTTCTTCCATCTGTTTACGTCTTCCTCTATCTCTTTTTACAATGTTGTGTAGTTTTCCGCATATAGGTCTTTTACTTCCTTAGTTAAGTTTATTCCTAGGTATCATAATTTTTTTGGTGTGATGGCAAATGGAATAGCTTTTATACTCTCTTTCTGTAAGTTCATTATTGGTGTATAGAAATGCCATAGATTTCTTGGCGTTAATTTTGTATCCTGCTACTCTGCTGAATTCATTTATTAAGTCTAGTTATTTTTTGATGGAGTCTTTAGGGTTTTCTATGTACAGTATCATGTCATCTGCAAATAAGGACAGTTTTACTTCTTTTCCAATTTGGATGCCTTTTACTTCTTCTTCTTGTCTGATTGCAATGGCTAGTATTTCCAACACTATGTTGAACAGGAGTGGTGAGAATGGGCATCCCTGTCTTGTTCCTGTTCTTAGAGGAAATGATTTTAGTTTTTGCCCATTGAGTATGATGTTGGCTGTGGGTTTGTCATATATGGCTTTTATTATGTTGAGGTATGATCCTTCTATTCCCACCTTGCTGAGAGTTTTTATCAAGAAATGGTGTTGGATTTTGTCTAATGCTATTTCTGCATCAATTTATATGACTATGTGATTTTTATCTCTCAATTTGTTTATGTGATGTATCATGTTTATTGATTTCAATCTGTATGAGTCCTTTTTTCTGAGGTGGGTCTCTTGTAGACAGCATATATATGGGTTGTGTTTTTTTACCCATTCAGCCACTTGATGTCTTTTGATTGGAGCATTTAGTCTGTTTACGTTTAAAGTTATTATTGAAAGGTACTTATTTGTAGCCATTTTTATTTTTTTGAGACTGTGTTCCTTCTTACCTTTTCATCTCTTCTTTTTACACCAGTCCCTTTAGCATTTCTTGCATTGCTTGCTTGGTATTGATAAACTCCCTTAGCATTTTTTGGTCTGTGAAGCTCCTTATTTTCCCTTCAATTCTGAATGATAACCTTGCTGGATAGAGTATTCTTGGATTCAGTCCCTTGGTTTGCACCACTTTGTAAATGTCCTTCCATTATTTTCTGGCCTGATGTGTTTCTGTTGAGAAATCATTTGATAATCTAATGGGAGTTCCCTTGTATGTAACTTCCTGACTATCTCTTGCAGCCTTTAAGATTCTTTCTTTGTCCTGAATATTTGCCATCGTAATTATGATGTGTCTTGGTGTGGGTCTTTTCAGGTTCATCCTGTTTGGGACTCTCTGAGCTTGTGTGACTTTTTTCTTTGCCACATCAGGGAAGTTTTCTGACATTATTTCTTCAAATAGTTCTTCTTCTAACCCTTGTTCTTCTTCCTGTTGTTCTGGCACCCCTATTATTCGTATGTTGGCCCATAGCTCCCTTAGGCTCTCCTCCTGTCTTTTAATTTTTTTTCTCCAATTGCAATTCAGTTTGTCTGTGTTTTGCTTCCCTGTCTTCTAGTTCGCTAATTCAGTCCTCCACTTCTCCTAGTCTACTGTTGAATCTTTCCATGGTGTTTTTTATTGCAGCTATATCACTCTTCATTTCTTCCTGATTCTTACATAAGTTGTTGATTTTTTCATCCATTTCTTCTTGACTCTTGCATAAGGTGTTAATTTTTTCTTCCATCCAATTTATGAACTCTATGACCCTATTCTGAATTCTTTTTCTGACATAGTGCATGCCTCTGTTTCACTTAGCTGTTTTTCTGGTGTTTCCTCCTTTTCTTTCCTTTGGGGGTATCTTTGTTTACCCATTTTTGGTCTCACCAACTGATCTAGATGTCGAGCTGTGCAGGGGCTACTCCTTGGGTGGCAGTAACTTCTCTGGCTGCAGTTGCTCCTCAGGTGGTTACGGTATCAGCTGCTCCTCAGTTGGCAGCAGTTCCTCTGGTGGGTGCTGTTCACAGCAGTGGTGCCTCCTCTGGCTGGTGGGGGAGGCTGCTCATATAGCTGCTATTCCTTGGATGGGGGTAGGCTGATTATGAGGTTGCTGTGGAACTGGCTACTTCCGCAGCTGCTGCTCCTTGGACAGGGGCGGGCCACGTGAAGCTGCTGCTCTTAGACCTGTGGTGGATTGCTCATGGGTCTGCTGCTCCTTGGACAGGAGCAGGCTGCTCATGTGTCTGCTGTTCACGTGGTTGCAGTGCCCTGGGCTAAAGTGTTGGGCCAGTCAGAGGGGAGAGCCTGCGCCCTGGGCAGCTGGAGCCTCGTTGACCATGGGATCACAGGCTAGGTAGCGTGTCCCTGGCAGGGGTGGATGTAGAGTCCCAGGTGTTATCTGAGGGCACTCTGGTTGGAGTTGAGGTTAGGAACCCGGTTACAGCAGCTCTCTCCTTCAAAAAGGCTAGGCCCCTTAGGACAAGCTGGCCTTCCGGTACTGTTTGCAATGGTAGCAGAAGCTGCCTAGTTAGGCAAGCCTGATTAGCCTGCCCCTGAAGGTCCTGTGGGATCTAACTGTGCCTCACTCACTCACTTACACACACATACCCCACCTGACCATACGCTCCTCTTTTACTCCCTCACTCACTCGTGCTCTTTCCCTCACTGCCACGTTCTTCCTGCTTCTGTAGTTGGGTCTGGGGTGTTGTTGACCCTTTTGTGGATGAAGTTTCCTCTCCAGGTGACTGGTTATGTGGCTTGCTCTCAAGCCCCTTGGCCTGACCTGATAAAATTCACCTCAACAAGACACAACACCAAGGGAACTAAGCACAAATGTACTCATGACACCCAATAACCCCAATATAATTGACCACCTGAGAAAAGAGAGATAGGGCAGACAAAAGAGAGTACAAATGCTATGGAAGAGAGAGAAAAAGATATGGGATAAAAGACAAAGGAATAAGAGGATTGGGGCAGAATCTGTAGAGGCTGAGCTTAAATAGTGAAAATAAGATTAAGAATTAGATGAATATTTGGAGGACCTCAATTTAGTATTGAGGAAGTAGAAAGGGAATAAGTGGATGAGATGAAAGAGAATGAGAAGAAAAAATAATAAATTTAGCAAAAAATTGATTTAAAAATGGTATAAAAAATTTAAGATATCAAATAAAAAATAGTGATGAAACATAATGCGAACAGAAATAAAATAAAATAAAAAGCAACAAACCAAAACAGGAAAATAAAGAAGAAAAGAAGAAATAAAGAAAGAGTAAAAAAAAAAGAAAGAAAAAAGGGGTAATAAAAATAAAAGTGAAAAACAAAGTGAAGTGTCTTCCTTTGGCTGGCTTATGATTCCATTTGTTTGTACTGTTTTGTTTGTCAGTTTCAGGTTGCTGGGGCTAAAGATTACTCTTTAGGCCCATCCTATGTCCTCAGAGAGTATTCAGATTCCTTGTATTACTCAAGGTGTGGTCTGGGTGTGGCTATATTGGTTGCCTGGAGACAGAATGAGGGGCTATCTCTCAGGAGAAAATGGCAACTGGGGTTAGATGACTCAGAACTAGACCCGCCACCACCTCCCCTGGACCCCCACCTACTCTCCCCAGACTCCACAAGCCCACACCTTCTCCCACACCTCAGCCACGGGTAAGTGTCTGTATCCGAAAGGTCACACGAACCAGGTTCAGTGGGGAAAGGCACAGGCCCCAGCTCGAGGAGGGATCGCATCCCCTCGAGCTCCTCTCTTGCTGGCACTGCACGGTCTGGCCAGCCTTTCAGAGCTGCCTCTGAGCTCAGATACAAAATCCAGACTCCAAGGTTCAAAATCCCCTACCTCCTGCAGTCCTGTGGTCCCTTTTTTTTTTTTTTTCCACAGACTGATGCTTTGCCTATCCTCAGGGATGCAGCCCGGCACTCTATAGATTCCCCTGCCCCTCTGGACACAGAGTCTCGGCAGATTCTCCTGCCTAGAACCTTGATTTTACCTTTTTCCAGGGACTTCTGCCCTTCCCAGGTACAAACTATCTCACCAGCTGCGTCTCCTCGCCAAATTCGGGCTGAATTCCACTCGTTTCAGCTGCTCTCTCAACCTGCTCCGGGACAAGGCTAATAACATGTCCATCTATTCTGCTATCATCTTTCCTCTCTCCAGTTCTTCTTTATAACCACAAACATAGTCTGTCGAATTTCCCTAAATTTTATTCTGGCATGGGAGAAAGTTGTTTTGCTGTAAACAGGCAGCTTAACCCCTACATAACTGGGCTTGGACATCTGCCTAGAAAGCTGTAATTTATAAGTTTAATATGTGGCCTTAGGTCCTTCCAACCCAACATGGTTTCTGCCATCCCTCAGTCAGACTCCTCCTCTCTTGGAGAATCTCAGTCCTGGAGGCTCCCCGGTCCAAGGAGAGTGCCTTTCCTTTGCTCTTTGACTTTTAAGCTGCCAGTCCAAAACAGCCAGAGTTCCAGTTAGAAACAGCTTTGCATATTGCAAAGGGCTTCTGTGGCAGTGGCTTGGGTATTAGGCCCCTTGTCTTCCCGCCAGTTCTCTTTGTGGCAGAGCAGGGACCAGGCCTCTCCCAAGGGAGTGCACTGGAAGGGGATCTCAGACCCTCCTCTTCCAGCAGCAACAGGTACTGAACCCTTTCAGTACATTTGCGAACAGGGGGCTTTCACTAGCTCTATCTGCTGCTTTCACAGATCCTGGGCCTGCTGCTCTATTCCTGGGGCTGCCAGAAGGCGAGTAGCAGTCACTGGCTTCTGGTTTAACTGCTGCAGCCAACAAGCCAAAGGCCTAAGTCTTGTATTGCTTGTTGTAAAACACTCATCACTCACTGGGCAGCAGTGGGGCAGCTCTAGTGTCAGGTAAATGTCTGCTGTGCCCCGCTTTTCTTGCTGCTGAGGCTTCCTCCAGGGTCACTGCAGGCAGCTCAGGCATCCAGCCCCCCTCACCCCCTTTTTTCATCTGGCTCTTGGGGGATGAGTCTGCCTAGCAACAGGTTTTAAATCACCAGGGAAGCTAGATTAATTATGATTGCAGAAAACCTGCGACCTTAAATCTAGTGGACCATACCCCTACGCCAGCAGAAAGGTCTACAGACAGTAAAAATAAACAAAAACCTATCTCTCCCAGCTACATAATTAACTGCTGACACCCCCCCCCCTTTCTTTGCATTAACCATTTACTCTGTCCTTAGCAGGGGAAATAAGGTAAGCGGTCTGAGATCCTGTATAACCAGGCTTTTTACATTTAAGGATTTTTTTTTCTTTCTGTAACCGTTGTTTTCCCTCATAGATTTTTACTCTAAGCCCCTAGACTCCTAGAGGATCTTAAATCCTCCTCCTTTTCCACTCTTGATTTCTCCGACTACCCCCACAGCACCTGTCCCATTCCCCAGTCCAGTTGCTTGTCTCAGAGGAAGACAATCCCTACAGAGGAAGAAATAGAAACAGTGGGAGTTTCAGAGAAAACTACAGACTACCACTGTAGCAGTCCTCCCTTTCAAAGGCTGAGGTCCGCTGGCCTGTGGGGAAAAAAAATGACTCTTAGTCAGCCTGGAAAGATAGGGAGGAAGAAATTAAGGGCGTGTGGGGAGATTTCTTGCTAACTGAAAGCCTGGATGGCCTCCTGAAAGAAAAGATCTTTAATCCAGTTACAGATGCTGTTAGAATCAGGATGACAGAGGAAGGGAAAGACCAGGTTATGTCCTCTATGAGGATCCTAATAATTGAAAACAGCAAGTCAAACAAATGTTGGACTATGATGTCACAGGCAGGGACAGGGCCTGTAAATCTCTCCACCCTGCAGAGCTGTAAGCCCTGCCCTTAGAAGTCTCCAACCACCAAAAGAGATAAGAAAGCCATAAATAAAAGTTCTTTGTTCTTTGAAATGTCACAAATTTATACTTTTAAATTAACCCTAGGACTTTAAAATTTCAATTTAATACAGCAAATTCAAAAAATCAGAGCAAACTGAAACCTTACTTATACAAACATACAAATAGAGAGAGAAATTTTTATTAGCTAAATGGGCTGATTCCCTCCCACTGTGATAGAGAGCAAACATCTCTGAGAAAAATAACTCAGCAGCGCTGCTTAAGACATTTGCAGAAGATTAACAACCCAATCAAAAAATGGGCAACTGATCTAAATAGACAATTTTCAAAAGAATACAGAAGGAAGGCCAAGAGAAATATGAAAACCTGATCTAAATCACTAATCATTAGAGAGATGCAAATGAAAACAACAATGCGGTACCATCTCACACCTGTCAGAATGGCCATTATCAACAAGTCAAAAATGACAAGTGCTGGCGAGGATGTGGAGAAAAAGGAACTCTCATGCACTGCTGGTGGAAATGCAGACTGGTGCAGCCACTGTGGAGAACAGTATGGAGTTTCCTTTAAAAACTAAAAATAGAACTCCCATTTGACCCAGTCATCCAGGAGGCCCATGGGTGGGGCAAGAAAGTATAAACTCACAGGGGTCTCCACCCAGCTTCCCTTTTGTATGAAACAAAATCAAAACAATGCCCCTTTGTGTGTACAATTAAAGAGAGGTTTCTGGCTTGTGTGGACACCAAAGAAAGGGTGTCACTACTATCACTACTTGCCCCTGGGAGAGGTGCAGAAAATGTAACTAAGACCTTGTCTATATACAAAGAAATGGACAGCCAGTTTGAAAGGGAATTGCCATGGACTAGAACAAAGAATATCCTTACATGATATAATTCTACACTGTCATTAAAATTTTTCCCAGATTTGGATCACCCCGAGTACTTATAATAGTTCCTCACACCCTTGGGGATAAAAAAAAAAATCATCTGTTTGGTGCTTGGAGACAAACTTAACACATCTCTTGATACTTTAGAATTACAACAGCATAATACACAATTATCCCAAGCAAACTTACAAACTAATTCTTTGAATGTCTGGCAGCAATTTAAAACGGACATGTAAGGATTTAATCCTTTTCATTGTGTAGAGGGCCTCCTGGGAAGGCACCTGAGCATTCTATATTGGTCCCTCTTACCCTTTAGGCCAAGAGAGACCCTCTTCTCACAATTCAATTGCTCACAGCTGTTGCATGAGCTCTCTGTTCATGTCGAGGTTGAAGTCTCGTGATGACTGGTGCCATGGATCTGTCTCTCACCCAGTGGGGCGAACTGAGCCCTCCCTGGAGAAGAAACCCGGGTTCCACAAGATATGTGATCAGTGCAGGGGCCCCGCCAGCAGGCGAGGGGATCCCAAGGCAGGTGCTGGGCATGGAGGCCACGGGGGCATAGGCTACCAAGGAGACAAAACTGAACCTCATATCACCCTGCTTGGCCCCAGAGGATGGCTTGTTAGCCAGAGATGGGTAAGATTCCTCAAGGAAGGAACAACCTAAGACAGGCACAGTCGCAGAGGGGCCATCAGGAGAGAATTTGGGGATCAACAGAGGTGGTGCACAGACCCTCACCCCCCTAACATTGCAGGGGCCTGAACCCTAGCCCCTTCTGAGGGAGGTCTCCTGTCCCCATGGCTGCTTCGTGCTTCCCATACCTAGCTCAGATCAGAACCCAGGTGACCGACAGAGACTTGGCCGACAGCAGCTGCCCTCTCACTCCAATAAGAATTGTTTGAGTTGTCTTGTACCCATGGTCTGGGGAAGTGGGTTTTTGATATCTAAATCCAGCCTACCACCAGGAATGCTCAGGACCTACTCAAGAAGGAAAATAATCCCTTCCACTAATATTTACAGGGTAAAATAAGATTGTTGTTAGAGTAATAAATTTGGCAGTAAAATATTAGTCAAGTTTTCAGGCAAATTTAAATTGGCTAGTTGAAACAAGCGAGTATTCTAGAAAAATTAATTGTACTGGACAAAAAGGTGTTCCTAAAGTGTTAACTAAAATTTTTATTGGTACTTCATCCCATGATAAAATTGTGCATCATGTAATGAACCTAAAACAGTAATATTATAGTGCAAAAAATTAAAATTTAAAAGCCATCAAGACTACATTATAAAATTTTCAAAATCCTCCTAATATTTAAATCAAAAAAGGGGGGAGATCGTAGAAGAATATCATGTAAGGAAAAATATCCTGTAAGTAAATTACATATAGAAAATTAATACTTTAGAAAATTAATTGTAAGGCTAAAAGCAAGACACCCATGAAAAACACACAAGGTGTCAAAAACAAGCCAGAGGAAAATCATTTGGGCAAAAAATGAAATAGGATCCCAAGTCAAATTTACAGAAAATATTCCTTTATTAACTTTTGATCGAGAATATGTTTGTATATTTTCAGAAAACAACTCTGAGACCATGTGGATTCGGGCAACAGAGAGGAATTGACAGGACTACTCCAGCCATGAAGACAGAAGAGAAGCAGTCCAGAGATGGAAGACGCTGATGTGGCCTTCCCATACTAGCAGTTAGCAGCTGTGTATCACTGCAGGTTACCCAGGACCAAACCAGAGAGAGTCGGACCTGCATTACCACCATTTGTCCACCATCCAGAACTGAAATGTCAGTGCTGACATGTACACATAAGGAACTGTTGGACATTGAAATTGGGTCTCAAAAGAATTGTTGGCCCAGAAAGAAACTCACTACAGACTGATTCATTTGCCTGTCACCATAACCATTATTGCTTGTCTCATTTTCGGTTCTTATAAGTGTATTTCTAATAGCACATGATCTCACTCATCTAGAGGAAATAATGAACAACATAGACTGATGAACAAGAACAGACCCAGAGACAAGGAGGCATGGATCAGACTGTCGGGCCTCAGAGGGAGGGTAGGGGAAGGTAGGGATAAAGGGGAGAGATCAACCAAAGGATTTGTGTGCAAGCATATGAGCCTAACCGGCGGTTAAGGACAATAGGGGGGTGGGGGTATGTGTGGGGAGGGGTGTGGGATGGGAATGGGGGGAATGAGGACAAATATGTGATACCTTAATCAATAAAGAAATTTTAAAAAAGACATTTGCAGACCATCACAGCAGGTCTGCCCTATCTTTAAATAAATTAAACAATAGAAAGAGATAACAAATACTCTCATGTGTATAGCCAGACAGCACAAAGTAGCTTTCACTTCACACAGACTCTTACACTTACATTTATACACCAAACAGCAAAATTTTTCAAAAAAACATTGCAGGGGAGTACAGACAGAGGAACATGAACTAGACAAGACCACAATAACACAGAACAAAAGACAAAGACAACCAACTGAGGATCACCGGGCACTGTCATGCACCGGGATCTGGTCTCAGAAGTAGCACCGTGTCCAGCCTCCCAGAGACCCTAGATGGGCGCCCACAGAACAGAACCAGAAATAAGTTTCTTACCGGTAAGAACCAGATCCAGGTGGCTCCAATCAGAGTCAATCAGGAAATTTAGCAGGCAGGGTTTCCGACCTCTACCAGTCCCGGAGCTGAGGAACGTCTCTCAGAGATCTCCCCCAGGTCGGAGAGTCCGGGGACCCCGGTGGGCTCCGGTCACAGGACCAGGCAAAGGCTGGTTATCTCGCTGGAGCCTCCAAATGTTATGGCGTGAATGCGAATAAATGACCACTGGAGTCCATACCAAGTTAAAATTTAGAGAGCCTTTTAATAACCGGCCGGCTGACTGCTCTCTCTCCACGCCGCCCAGAGAGCAGCCCAACCCTTTGGGTCCGACCATATTTATACCCATTCACTTCTTCCTATTTTTGCAGAGCAAACAATTTTAAAACAATTTAAACAAAGTAGTTTTTCTTAGGTAAAGTCAACATGTCATTTATAGGGTCCTGGCGCCTGGTGGAGTAAGTAGCTGCATCCCGTTATCAGGAAAGTTGACAGTGATCTATCTTATAAGGCTATTTTGTTAGTTGTAGCTGGGATTTATGGCCAAGTCGACTAGGAGAAAGCATTCTCAAAAATTCCCACTCTCTAACAGTGGTTGAGTGCACCCCAAGGAACAGTTTGTGGCTCCCTAGTGTTGCTCCCGTATAAGCTGTGGTGATGTAAAATGGGGTTTGCCATGATAAAGCCATTCATCTGGCCTCAGAGCAAAGCCTCTGGGCTCAGAATCCTGGCCCCTCCCTGGCCTGCAGTGTAGCCCTCAGCCAGTTGCTGACATGAAAGGGAGCATTCACCTTCATTGTTGGCTCTCCCTTTCCACTGCAGACTCCTTCCCAGCCCTTTCCTTGGTTGCAAGGGCTGTCAGGGTCACCCTTCCTCTCTCTAAACCCCGACCCCTACCCCATCAAGACTCATTCTGGGTGAGAGGCAAAAAAATGGCGACGGAATAGAGTTGGGTTTGGAGTCTGTTCTTGGGGTGGAGTGTAGGAAAAGCAGAGGCTCGCAGAGGGAGTGTATGTGGGCAAGCCAAGGGACAGCTAAACTCCAGGAGAAGGCGGGGGAGTGCTGGGCAGTGTTCCCCTGACCGTGCAGCACCCACAGGGGCTGGGTCCCCTCCAGGAGCTGCGGGCTCACTGGGCGCCTCGCCATCTTGCAAGGAAAGGAGGATTTTATTGGAAACCTGACATTCCGAGACAACTGCAAACACTGAACTGCTGCGATCACCAGACCACCAGTCCCCTATCAGCGCAAACATTCGGATTCAAAGGAACTCTTCACTGCACCACGGAAAGGTCAGATTTCGCCTGAAATAAGGAGTGGTTTCTAATCCCCGCGGTGGGTGAGGGAAGCGCTTGGTGAGGGAAGCGCGGCAGCCGCAGGACCAGCAGGAACCGGGAGGTCTGTGCCTAGAAAAATCGGGGGCAGTTGGAACTGCCGTGATCCGTGAATGTGGAGGGGGGTCTTCTGAGCTGCTAACAGAAGTGATCTCTTGAAAGCAACTCATTTTAATCTGACGAGGAGGGTCAGCCTAAGAATTTTCAAAGGAGTGCAGGATCCTTAGTCTGGCGCACAGACCCACGGTCCGCACACTTGGGCTCTTTCCGACTCTGATTGCTAAGCCCAATACATAGAAAAACCCAGGTGGAGGGGCCCTGAAAGACTGCAGGGGGAAGTTGTTTTTTCGGAACCTGGGGACCAGAGCTGGGTGTGACCATCAGAGAGGCAGCTCTGAGGCGCACACCTCCACAAACTGGTAGTGAGTGCCATAGAGGGGAAAAAAAAAAAAAAAAAGCTAGAGAGGCCCGGAAGTCAATTCAGAAACACCGCCACCCAGGGGCTGAAACGCTAATTGTCTCTGGTGTAATCAAAAATAAATACGAGAAATTAAGACACGGCTGGCTTAAAAAGCAGGACTGGCTTCCAACACTGAGGAGCCCTGGAATGAAGCTGAACTGAAATACTGCCCAGACTGGGAAACAGGCGTACCAAACAGAATAATAGCGGAAGTGAATGACAGCCGCTACTGCACATTTTAGTCTTCCTATTTTTTAATTTTCAATTCTTTTTTCAATTTTTTTAATTTTTTATTCTCATATTTTTTATTTTCATTTTTTGCATCTTTTACTTAAGAAACTAAATTTTTTTCTTTTTCCTCACTCGATTTTCACCTTTTTAATTATTACATTTTTATTTTCAATCAGCATTATTATTATTATTATTATTTTACTTTTTTTTAATGTCATTTGATTTTCTCTTTCTTTTATTTTTGGATTAGTGTCCTACATTAGATTTGCATCTTTCCCTTACAATCGTTTTACCCTATCTCAAAGCTAACATTATGCCATCACTCTCCTCCTAACCTTTCCCCTTTTGGTCTCCAGTTTATCTTAACCCTTTCTGGCCTTAGATTTTCCCTACTTTTTCAGTTTACTCTCTGCTAAAACTTCACCCTACTTATATATCTAATTCCCAACCCCCTGTTCCAAATCCATACAAACCTCTCTCTACGCTACCTTAAAAAAATTATTTTTCTCTCTGGCCTTTTGTTGTTGTTTGCTTGAATGTTGATTAGATTGAATTTTTATGCTTTTTTATGAGATTGTTTTGATTATTCTTTTTGTTGGTTTGGTTGGTTCTTTTGTTTGCTTTCTTTTTGTTTGTTTTTTACTTTTGTTTTCCCTTGCCTCACTTTATATTAGCTGGTGTTGCAGTTTGTATTAATCTCCAGGCTCGTGTTGCTGGAATTTGCTGGGAATAGTGGTTGTTCTAGTGGAGTTTACTCCCCATATATATAGTTTGTACCCCTTTTCTCTCTTAGTATCATTCTTGTCTCTCTTACTTTTTTTTTCTTTTATTTTTCTTTTCTTTTTTTTTCTTTTTCTTTTCTTTCTTTCTGCTCTTTTCCCAAGTTCAGATTCACACACTTTGTTTTTTTGTTGTTGTTGTTCTTTCTTTTTACTCTCCCTCTTCCACTCCTATTCCCTAATTTGTCTTTCTCTGGTGGTTACCTTTATTGGAGGTTATTAATATCGTGAATACAATTCTGTTCAGTGCCTTGTCTGTTGTGCCTGGTTGTGTTGTATTTTATACCTTTAAATCAACGCCAGAGAGAGAAATCTATATAACCAGACATCCGGAGAAGAGAGACCATGAGGAGACAAAGAAATAGCCCCCACAGGAAAGAGAAGCAGGCATCACCAGAAAAGGAAGTAAACGATTTAGAGGCAAATAACCTATCAGAGAAAGAATTCCGAGAAATGGTCATAAAGTGGCTGAAAAGGATGGAAGACAAATTCGACAATATGAGTAAGAACCAAGAGGAAATGAAGAAGAACCAAGAATAAATGAAAAATGACATCGCTGCTGTAAAGAACTCAATAGAAAGCATCAAGAGTAGACTAGACGAAGCAGAGGACCGCATAAGTGAGCTAGAAGACAAGATGGAAAAAAATACCCAATTACAACAGCTTCTAGAAACAAAAATTAGAAAGATTGAGGAGAGCCTAAGGGAACTTCAGGACAACACAAAACAAAACAACATCAGGATAATAGGGCTGCCAGAAGGAAAGGAAACTGAGCAAGGAATAGAAAACCTGTTTGAAGAAATAATAGCAGAAAACTTCCCTGATATAGGGAAGAAAAAACCCACACAAATCCAAGAAGCTCACAGAGTTCCAAGCAAAATGAACCCCAAAAGACCGACGCCAAGGCACATTATAATTAAGTTGGCAAACACCAACGACAAAGTAAGAATCTTAAAAGCGGCCAGAGAGAGACAGACAGTTACATACAAAGGAACCCATCAGACTAACAACTGATTTCTCAACAGAAACTCATCAGGCCAGAAGGGAATGGAATGAAATATACAAAGTCATGCAAAGGAAGGGTCTAAATCCAAGAATACTGTACCCAGCAAGGCTATCAATCAAAATTGAAGGTGAAATCAGGAGCTTCACAGACAAAAAAGGACTAAGGGAGTTTATCACCACCAAACCAGCAATGTAAGAAATGCTAAAGGGTATGCTATAAAAAAAAAAAAAGAAAGAAATAGGAAGCAAAGAAGGAACACAGGGGTATAGAATAAAAATGGCGTCAAATAAGTACCTATCAATAATAACTTTAAATGTAAATGGATTGAATGCCCCAATCAAAAGACACAGGGTAACAGACTGGATAAGAAAACAAAACCCATATATCTGCTGTCTACAGGAAACCCACCTCAAAAAAAAAGGACGCATACAGACTGAGAGTAAAGGGCTGGAAAAAGGTTTTCCAGACGAATGGAAATGAAAAAAAAGCTGTGGTAGCAATACTTATATCTGACAAATTAGATCTCAAAGTGAAGGACATAACTAGAGATAATGCAGGCCACTTCATAATACTAAAGGGAGAAATCCAACAAGACGAAATAACTCTGGTAAACATATATGCACCCAATACAGGAGCACCAAAATACATTAAAAAACTCCTGGAAGATATCAAAGGAGATATTGACAGCAATACAATCATAGTAGGAGACTTCAATACCCCACTATCACCATTGGACAAATCCTCTAAACAAAAAATCAGCAAAGAAACATCAATCCTAAATGACTCACTAGAACAGATGGAATTCATCGACATCTTCAGAACATTTCACCCCAAAGCCACAGAATATACATTCTTCTCAAGTGCACATGGGTCATTTTCAAAGATAGACCATATGTTAGGACATAGGCAAAGTCTCTCCAAATTCAAGAAGATAGAAATCATATTAAGTATCTTCTCAGATCACAGTGGCATAAAACTAGAAATCAACTACAATAAAAACAACCCAAAGAAATCAAACACTTGGAGACTAAACAGCATGCTATTAAACCATGACTGGGTTACCAAAGACATCAAGGAAGAAATAAAAAACATCATGGCAACAAATGACAATGAAAACACAACAATCCAAAATCTATGGGACACAGTGAAAGCAGTCTTCAGAGGGAAGTTCATAGCTCTACAAGCCTACTGCAAAAAACAAGAAACAATGGTAATAAATTACCTAACCCAACAACTCAAAGAGTTAGAGAGAGAGCAACAAGATAAGCCCAGTGTAAGCAGAAGGAAAGAAATAATAAAGATCAGAGCGGAGATAAACGACATAGAGACCAAAGAAACAATACAAAAGATCAACAAAACCAAGAGCTGGTTCTTTGAAAGGATAAACAAGATTGATGAACCTCTAGCCAGGCTCACCAAGAAGCAAAGAGAGAGGACCCAAGTAAACAAAATCAGAAATGAAAGAGGTGAAATAACAACAGACCCCGACGAAATACAAAGGATTGTTACAAAATACTACGAACAACTCTATTCCAACAAACTGGACAACCTGGAGGAAATCGACATATTCCTAGAAAAATACAACCTTCCAAAACACAATAAGGAAGAATCTAAACAGCTCAACATGCCAGTAACTATGGAAGAAATTGAAGCAGTCATCAAAAAGCTTCCAGCAAACAAAAGCCCGGGGCCAGACGGCTTCACAGGAGAGTTTTAACAAACTTTCAAGGAAGAACTAAAACCTATCCTCCTCAGACTATTCCAAAAAATTCAAGAGGAAGGAACACTTCCAGGCTCCTTCTATGAAGCCAGCATCACCCTAATACCAAAACCAGATAAAGACAACTCAATGAAAGAGAATTACAGGCCAATATCCCTCATGAACATAGATGCTAAAATCCTCAACAAAATTCTAGCAAATCGGCTCCAGCAGTTCATCAGAAAAATCATACACCATGACCAAGTAGGATTTATCCCAGGAATGCAAGAATGGTACAATGTCCGCAAATCAATAAACGTGATACATCACATAAACAAACTGAGAGATAAAAATCACATAGTCATATCAATAGATGCAGAAAAAGCATTTGACAAAATCCAACACCCTTTCTTGATAAAAACTCTCAACAAGGTGGGAATAGAAGGATCATACCTCAACATAATAAAAGCTATATATGATAAACCCATAGCAAACATCATACTCAATGGGAAAAAACTAAAACCATTTCCCCTAAGAACAGGAACAAGACAGGGATGCCCACTCTCACCACTCCTGTTTGACATAGTACTGGAAGTATTAGCTATCGCAATTAGGCAAGAAGAAGAAATAAGAGGCATCCAAATTGGAAAAGAAGAAGTGAAGCTGTCCTTATTTGCAGATGACATGATATTGTACATAAAAAACCCAAAAGATTCCATCAAAAAACTAATAGACTTAATAAATGAATTCGGCAATGTAGCGGGATACAAAATTAACGCCAAGAAATCTATGGCTTTTCTATACACCAATAATGAACTCACAGAAAGAGAGACTAAAAAAGCAATTCCATTTACCATCGCACCAAAAAAATTAAGATACCTAGGAATAAACTTAACTAAGGAGGTAAAAGACCTATACGCAGAAAACTACAGGACACTGAAAAAAGAGATAGAGGAAGACGTAAACAGATGGAAGAACATACCATGTTCCTGGATTGGTAGAATCAACATCATTAAAATGTCCATACTACCCAAAGCAATCTACAGATTCAATGCACTCCCCATCAAAATACCAACAGCATATTTCACAGACCTAGAAAGAACTCTCCAAAAATTCATCTGGAATAAAAAAAGACCCCGAATAGCCACAGCAATCCTGAGAAAGAAGAATAAAGTAGGTGGGATCTCAATACCAGATTTCAAGCTGTATTACAAAGCCACTGTTCTCAAAACAGCCTGGTACTGGCACAAAAACAGACATATTGATCAATGGATCAGAATAGAGAACCCAGATATCGACCCAAACCACTATGCTCAATTAATATTTGACAAAGGAGGCATGAACATACAATGGAGTCAAGACAGTCTCTTCAATAAATGGTGTTGGGAAAATTGGACAGATACATGCAAAAAAATGAAACTAGATCACCAACTTACACCATACACAAAAATAAACTCAAAATGGATACAGGACTTAAACATAAGACGGGAAACCATAAAAATACTAGAGGAATCCACAGGCAACAAAATCTCAGACATATGCCAAAAGAACTTCTTCACTGACACTGCCCCTAGGGCAATTGAAGCTAAAGAGAAAATTAACAAATGGGACTACATCAAAATAAAAAGCTTTTTTACAGCAAAAGAAACCATCAACAAAACAACAAGAAAGCCCCCTGCATGGGAGAACATATTTGCAAATGCTATCACTGATAAAGGTTTAATCTCCAAAATCTACAGGCAGCTTATGCAACTTAATAAGAGGAAGATAAATGATCCAATAAAAAAATGGGCAACAGACCTAAATAGAATCTTTTCAAAAGAAGACAGAAGGAAGGCCAAGAGACACATGAAAACATGTTCAAAGTCACTTATTATCAGAGAGATGCAAATCAAAACAACAATGAGGTACCATCTCACACCTGTCAGAATGGCTATCATCAACAAATCAACAAACGACAAGTGTTGGTGAGGATGCGGAGAAAAAGGAACCCTCGTGCACTGCTGGTGGGAATGCAGACTGGTGCAGCCACTGTGGAGAACAGTATGGAGTTTCCTCAAAAAACTGAAAATGGAACTCCCATTTGACCCAGTAATCCCACTCCTGGGAATATATCCGAAGAAACTAGAAAGGATATATGCACCACTATGTTCATAGCAGCACAATTTACAATAGCTAAGATTTGGAAACAGCCTAGGTGCCCATCAGCAGATGACTGGATCAGAAAACTGTGGTACATCTACACAATGGAATACTATGCTGCCATAAAAAAGAAGGAATTCTCATCATTTGCAGCAACCTGGATGGAATTGGAGAACATAATGCTAAGTCAATGAAATAAGCCAGTCAATGAAAGAAAAATACCACATGATCTCACTCATTTATGGATAGTAAAGAACATTATAAAGTGATGAACAAAAAGATAGATACAGAGACAGTAAAGCATCAAACAGACTTTCAAACTACAGGGGGAAAGTTAGGGAGAGGTGGGGGAGTTATGAAATCAAACGAAGGACTTGTATGCATGCATATAAGCATAAACAATGGACGCAAAACTCTGGGGGGTGAGGGCATGAATGGGTGTGGGGTGGGGGAGGGTAATGGTAAGATATGTACACATATAATACCTCAATAAAAAAAATAGGCTTGGAAAAAAATTTAAAAAAATAAAGTTGTTTGTAAAAAAAAAAAAAAAAAAGACTCATTCTGCTTCCCATCTTGTCAGACAACAAAGACACTTGAGGAATTTATTTTTATCTCTAGCTAGAAAATGAGACAATTCAATGCAAAGCAGGCCCAGCTTGCTGAGTCTCCTCAGGCCTTTGCTGGCCTCATCTGTGTTCCAATTCCCAGCATTTACTCTACATATAAATTTGCAATGGTGAATAGACATCATTCTCCCCGGAAACCCATATGTTCCCTTGGCTATTTTATTTAAAGGTCTTGTTTTGCTTTTTATTATTATTGTTAAACTGAATTCTTCTCCTATCAACTTCTTTTTAATGTACAATGCCAAATGCAGCATGAAGTGTTTTCATATACCATCAACTAAACACCTGTTCTTGAGAAAAAGAAAGCTCCTGACATTTTAAAAATACACAAGCTGCCAGACCCTTTCCTCTATGGAATGGGAGTGGGGGACTGAGGGAAGAAGGTTTGCACAGGCAGAGTGGAAATGGTTTCATAGTCAAGTGACTGTGATTTTCAATTTAGCTGAGATAGTTCTAATTTTTAGCAGACAGACACTTGGAAGAAGACTGAGAAAAAAGTCAAAAGGCAGTTTATGGCCCCTGTGTTATGCTCATATTTGGGACCATTGTCCTCTTTCTGTCTCCCTAGGACCTTTGCTACATTGTGTTCCCTCCAGTTTCTTACAGAATCCCCTCAAAGTCAGCTCTTTGAAAGGTTTACCAGCGTTGCAGAAGACTGGAAAAAAAACAAGCAATGCTTAAAGAGTTTGGAGTTACACTTTAATATACACCGGTATGCTTAGAGAAAAATGAATTCAAATTCTAAGCAGAGCAACAAGCAGAATTTTTCTTTTTATTAAAGAGCCAGCCCTATGTGTGCTTAATGGTTATCTTGCTGGCAGCTTGTGACCTTGAAAACAACACTGTTCTATCCAACTAAAAATACATCTGGCATGGCATGAGAGTATGGACCTATCTACTCTCTGGCCTACAAGGTCAAACAGCTAAGTTTATCTTCCTTATTATTCAAGCTGGTTAGAAAGCAGAGTTGTTGTGTTTGTTTGTTTGTTTTCAGAGTAGGGGGGCTGTCTTAAAAATAGCAGAGTTGACTTTACAGAATAAGGGACTATCTAAATAGCAGAGAATTTCAAACAGTAGTTTTACAAAATAGGGGTTAGCCTTCTCATCAGCACCATGGGCAATTCTGTGATAGTATATAGGGGGCCCCAGATATGCCCGTGTTCTAATCCTCAGAATCTGCTAATGTGATCTTTTTTGGAAAATGGGTCCTTACAGATGTTATTTAGGTTAGGATTTTGAGACGAGAAGGGCATTCTGGATTATCTGGGTGGATCCTAAATCCCATGACAAGTGTCCTTATAACATACCCAGAGGAGAGAGACGGACAAAGAGGAGGCGATATGAAGACAGAGGCAGAGTTTGTAATGATATGGCTGCAATCCAAGGAATGCTAAGGATTGCTAGGCAGCCACCAGAAGCTAGAAGAGGCAGAAAATGAATTATCTTTTAGAGCAGTGGTCGGCAAACTCATTAGTCAACAGAGCCAAATATCAACAGTACAATGATTGAAATTTCTTTTGAGAGCCACATTTTTTAAACTTAAACTTCTTCTAACACCACTTCTTCAAAATAGACTCGCCCAGGCCGTGGTATTTTGTGGAAGAGCCACACTTAAGGGGCCAAAGAGTCGCATGTGGCTCGTGTGCCGTGGTTTGCCGACCACTGTTCTAGAGTATCCAGAGGAAATGTGGTCCTGCTGACACCTTGATTTTGGATTTCTTACCTCCAAAACTGTGAGAGAATAAATTTCTGTTGTTTTAAGCCACCAAGTCAGTGGTAATTGATTTGAGCAACTATATGTAACTAACATGGAATCCATATTTCATCAACTTACTATCAGCAGAAAACACAGGGGAGAAAGGACCAGATAACACCATGTCATGAAACCTTGAAAGATCAGGCTTTTTCCTACATATGATGACCTGCGGAGCTGTCAGATCAGAAGAGATGTCTACATAACAAGCCTGAAGCACATGTTGGATGCAGGAAATGATTTCGTACAACTCAGATCTTGCTAGAACTGGTTGCCCACAGCTTTGCTTTTCATGAATAATGTTTCTTTCGTGTACATATGACATGTCATGTGTTTATACATAAGATTCCTCCATCCAAATGATTTCTAAGCTCAGCTTTCTGTATTTCATCCTCCCCATTTTTTTATATTTATTTTAATGGCTGGAAAGAACACATTTATGCGCAGTTGGAAAAATGTCCTGGAATCACATGTCTGTATGGGATCTTTCTGAGAAGTCATATTGTTTGTGAGCTGATGACCCTGACTCTGTCTGGGAAGGTGGCCTGACCCAGAAGGCCAAGTCACTAGATGGGTGCCCCATTCTCCCATCTTAGTATATGGCTCTTCTTTGTGTATTTATTCATTCAACAAATGTTTGTTTTTTAATTTTTATCAGTTGGTGATACCTTACTGCCATCCATTTTTCTTTCTTACCCTATTTGTCCAGACAATTTCTGATTCCGGGCAAGTTTCTCCTTAATTCATTTTCCTCCTACTGCCAACCTCTCATGTAATATCCAATACATTTTCTTGTCCTGTCCCAGGGATTTAAGCCAAATAGTCTGAGTCCATATTTTTCACCTCTCAGTAGAAACAGTGCCTACATAGGGCCTGGCACACAGTGGGTTCTCATAAACAGCATGTTGAATAAAAGGCCAAGTTTCCAGATGTTCTAGTCATATATAGTATCACTCTGTTACACTTTGATTTTATGTTGTGGGAAAATGTTTTAAAATTTATATTTAAATTGCTTCTATTTCTATTATTTTAAATAACTTTCTCAGCTACCAGAGTGTTCATCCTAAATGACTAGGTATGCATCTCTGTGTGACTAGTCAAAGTGATGTGTGTGTACATGTGTACATAGTATGTGTGTGCATTCATGTGTCTGTGCTTACACACAAAATCCCCTTGGTAATAGAAACTTTATTTTCTCTCCCATAACTGAATGAATTTAACTTAAATTACCTTTCCTTGACCAAATAAATAAGTAAAATACCAACAGAATAAAATATGGCCTAAATATTATTTATGATTTGCAAAAAATGAAAAGCTGAGTGTAATTGAATTTGCTGCTCAAATCACAGCTCTCGTTCTTGGAAACACCCTAAAACAACATTTCCCCCCTAATTCTGTAGCCCAAACACAGCATTGGCCAGGCCCTGCTTCTCCACCAACAAAAGGTTTTCATTTATGGCAGGGCCACAGCAACGAAACAAGAGGTGGTGTGGAATTTACATAACCCAGAGAAGCAATCTGCATCTATTTGTGGTGATTAATATCTCCTTCCTTTGGTTTGAATGCCAGCCTTCAATTAGAAACAGAACCTTGATTTTCACAGAGCAACCCCCAGAGAGCCCCTGGAGGAGACTGCCCCTGGAAGGGAAGATTCAAGTCAGACAAGCAGAAGAGCTGAGCTCCCCTCGGTCAGCAGAGGGCATGTGCATTCCTGTGTCCTCCAGGCTGCTCCTGCCAGACACATTACAACATGGCAGGAATGACCTCAAGAAAGAAGGGACTTGAGGAAGGAAAATACAGTGAATTTCTTCTTTAGTTTTTTGTAATTACTTTTATATTAAAAAATAATAAAAGCCCCAGGAGTCTACAGGAAATTTCCTAGATTTCCCCATCCAACCCCTCAGCCTCCTCCCATCACTAAATTTAAGAACTCACCAGCTGGGCCAGGCCTATGTGGGGTTCTTCTGCTTCCAGTCAGGACTGAGGCTGGTACAACCAATGCCAAGGCCAGTTAAGGGAAGAACAGGACCATTGTGAGCTCCAGTTTTCAAAGAGCCTGTGTGTGTGTTTGCTGTGGGTGTGTGAAGAATCGCACAGTTCTGATTCATTATTACAGCTTATTCTCTTTCCCCCAACTTTCCTTCTCCCTTCAAATTAGTACGTTTACTTGCAGATCTGGCAGATGAGTTGATATTACCCTTAAAAAGGTGAACTTGATTCTTGCACTTGGGTATTGGGGTAAACATTGATTGGTGGCCCTCAATCCTCCCCACTTCCCACTTTCTCACCCACACAGTATGTGCCAGGTTCCAGGGTTGCAAGAGAAAATAAAATAGGCAGATCCCCTGTCCCCATGAGGTTTGTCTCCTAGTTAGGGACACACACTGAACATATCAATCAGTCATTTTAGGAGTTTCTAAGTAACATGAAAACAATGAAATAGGTTAGTGTAACAAAGTAGCTAGGAGGTGAGTTAAGTGTTATTTAGGTTGATCTGGAAAGGTCTGAGACAGAACATAGTATTTAGGCTTGGGACCTCCTGATGACATGTCTGTAACCTCAAGGTAACACAGAACCAGTTTTGAGGGGTCATGTCTTGAGCATAAAGCGAGAGTGATCAGGTGTCTGGATCTGTGGCCAGAATGGCAAGTAGAAAAGGAAGACAAAGAAGCATGTTTTCACCCTATATCTCACCACCCCAGGTCCCTCAGCTGCAGACTCTGACGGATATCCTGCAGGTCAGCCAATGGCCTGTTCTGGAGCCAGACCTGCGCTGGGCACAACAACCACCCTGGCAGCCAGTGGGTCCTTAGGGCCCCATTCATGCAGTCCTGGTGGAAAGAGCTCAGCACTGAGCCACAGTTTTCTACCCACTTATCAACGCAGTCCAGTGAGGGAGGAGGTGTTGACCTGGCAAATTGTCTACATGGACAACCATATCCAGTGTGCTAAATACAGATGAAGTGAGGACCCAGCAGGGCAGGGGCAGTGAGGGAAAGGGTGTGAAGGCAGCTTCCTGGGGAGCTAGGTCACTCCTGTTTATCTTCAGACATGACTGTCCCAGCAATCACTTTGGCTCTACTTGAAAACCACTCTGGTTCAACACCAGGTTGGGCCACCCTGATGAGCACACCAAAAAATGTGACCTGCTCTGGGAGGCCTCTCCTCACCACTACCACCACCACCACCCTGGTGTTGCTTTCTATGGGGTGTGCTTATCCAGTGTTCTCCAAGCCCAAGGGAGAAATCTGGAAAGTCCTCCCTTTGTCGGGAATAATTCCTCCCCCTGCACACCCAGGCCTCCCAGCCAGGCCAGCCACATGCTGGGCTTCTGTTTCTGTTTCCTACCCAGCTCCCTGTTGGGATTTACATAGAGCACTAAGCCTAGACTCCAGGATGGAGCTCAAAGGGCCCTGAAAAAAGCATAACAAAGTCATCATTTCAGGGCTAGGTCGAGGGACCCAGGATGGCTCAGTCACACAAACTGCCCACTTGAACCTTTGTGCTGACCACAGGGTCTGATCATAAAGAGAAACTCTGCAGTCAGGGTGGGGGCAAACCCTGCCTCAGGAGCCGCCATCCCAGAGGAAGTGAGCAATGCTGACCAGATCTGGGTCGCCAGAGACAGCAGCAGCAAAACTTTTTAATCCAAGGGGATCCTGGGCTTGTTTGGGAGGTCAGGGAGGAAAAAGGGTGTTGGGGTTCTGCGCTGCACTCCAGAGCCAGGTTGGAGGGGCCCAGGTCTGAGTCTGAGGAAGGACATTGAGTCTTAACACAGAAATCCAGGGTGGGCACTTGTTCTTGCCTGCCTCCCTCAGTCCTACCTGCTGGCTGTGGACTACTCTCTTCTGCACAGAGGTTCCAGGTACTCAGTAAGCACAACTTACTGTCTCCCTACTGGTGGGCATGAAGGTGGTTTCCTAACTGGACGCTGCTATTTCTGAATGATGCTGGCAAGGAAATATCTAAAAGAAGGGTAGTTATCATTGAAAAAGCAACTTGTATATATCTACTACTATGTGTAATACACAATAAAATAAAATTTAAAAAAAGAAAAAGCAACTTGTAGAACAACACATATGTAATGAATTTATAAATATATTTACCACACATATCAAAACTATATAATTTCCAAATGTATGTAAACACCTGGTAAAGGGCCTGAGACACAATACCTGGAACAGTGGTTATGTCCTGAGAGGAGTAGGATTGTAGAAGGCAGGGGGGAAATGTGGTTGGTCTGTCAGTGGGGTTTGAATTTTTCACAGCAAGGATGTTTTCAGTTATTTCTTAAACAAGATTTTTTAAAAACTGAACATTTCAAAACCTCCCCCTATTGTTTGAGTTGCTAGTGGGGTGAGCTCAGGGTGATTAGCGGGTGAACTGCTTTGCTGATTAGGGCCTTCCTCATGGGCTCTCTGCTTCTGAATGGGATAGTTTAAATGGAAGAAAATTGAAACCAAAGAGGGCTAGATTACTTTGAAAAGGTCACCAGTTTTGTCCTGGTAACCAGACCAAGAGAGTCTCTAAGGCCCTGGAACAGGGAAAAGATCTAGAAAGGAGATAATAAGAGTGAGAGAGCAGGCCCAAGGAATGGCAAGTGCCAGGGCCCAAAAAGTTAGTGGTACTTTAAAAATGAAACTTTAGAAAATAGCATGGTTACTGAAAGGCAGGTGGCAAGAGGAGATCAGGAATTAGAAAGGATCAGAAATTTGAATTTGAGTTTGTTCACCAGGAGAACATGAAACCTCTTGGGCAGTACATTTCCTTGGTACATGAGATGGAGGCTTGAGCAAATTTAACTGGCCACTAGAAGAGTGATGCATCCATGACCGGAATCTTGAGGCTATGTGAGTTAATATAAGTAAAAACATGCTAATTGATTTGTAAAAATGAGAAAACTATAAAGAAGTAAAAATTTCCATCCATTGTGCGGGGGTCAGACATAGCGGGGATCTCCCTTTTCTGCGTCCTGCGCGGAAAGAGAGATGAACGAACCGGTTCTAAATGGAGGCGGCCAGGGATTGAGAAAATAATAGAAATAAAGAAAACAAGACACAGAAATAGATTCATGAAGCTGGGAGCTGAGTGGATCTTTCTGTGCCTGGCTGAGGCCACAGAACAGATCCAGACTGCAAAGCTGAGGCTTTATTTATAATCAGGGACAAACAAGGCAATTGACAATGTTCTTGTAAGTTTCACTTGTTTTGGCAGCACTTGCTGCCCCTCCCACAACCCACTAGCTACCCAGGAAAGATCTAGGGAGCAGTTACAGGATCAAGCTTAATTATGCTTAGAGGACTGTGCCCTTCCAAGCTTGGAACTTGTTTGTGACTTTGCCAGCAGGTCAGTCCGAGGCTTAACCCTATAACCTCTTCCTACACATTGAAACATTCATGCATCAAAAAATAACCCCCTCCACTTACCCCTCTGCAATTGCATCTGATGATCGAGCTTTTAGAGTAATGCAGCCCATGAAGTCAGAAGACAAGATCCATAAACCATCCTGACATCTAATAGTGTTTTTAAAGAGGCCTGAACACTGTCGGGTAATGGCCAGTAATGGCTGAGCTGGGTACAATGGGGGAGGAGAGAGGGCTCAGGACTTTGAGGGAAGCGGAGCGGGAGGTGGGGGGAAGGGAGGTCGAAAGAGTAAAGTAGCAAGTGTAAGAATTTTTACAGTAGCTATAAAAACAAGCCTCATACACTCACAGCTAGATTATGTCACATAAACTCAGGCCTCTCACCACCATCCCAGTTGCCAGCCTTGACTCAGTTCTGACAACTATTGTCTTAGACCCAATAAAAGGCTTTAAGAGAGAAAGAGGCACCACCTCTTTGTGGAGCCTGTGCAAGGAAGGCTCTCAAAGGGGCTCCCTGTTACTAGGAGTTACAGGCCGCAGGGAGTCCTCCTGGTCAAAAGACTACCATTCGAAGGTGATTATTACTATTCAGCACCAGCCTTTGGTTCCTGGGAACAGAACAATGGTTTAGGCTTCTGAGTGAAGGCCAGGCTTTGCAGTCATGGAAGGGAATGTTTGTATTTGCAAAATACTATGATTTAGGGTTGCTGACCCTACAACCCATTCCCATAGGAACTCCAAATGGAAATGCTCACCCATCAGTACTCCCTTAACTCCCTGCTATCAACCAGTCACTGGTGATAAATGGGGATTTTCGGCCCCAGCACTGCTCTGGGAAGATCAGAGCACACTTACTGGCTTCACTGAAACTCCCAGTTTAGATGCACTGGGATAGGAAGATCAACCCAGGCTAATAAATGTTTAACAACCAGCTTTCTAGGGTACAAAAGCCCCAATTTGTAGCATTTGCTGATTTCCACAGAGAAATGCTCCCACCAGCTACCAAATCATGGCTTTGGACAAGGTTGGGAAGAGGTGTTTAGTAGCACACCATGCTACCACGGATGGAAAACCCTCTCCAAGACATAGATAATCATAACATGTAGTAAGAGAATTAGGAAGTGATTTGAGTATTTATTACCTTTGTCTTTTATATAATTTGTTTAATTGTAAGCTTATATATTTGAATTTTTAATAATCACTATGTTTAGCAACTGGCTTGCAAAACTCCTGAAAATTCAGCAATTGACTCTCATGAGCAAGGAGGTTCAAGCACACCACTGGCCTTCTTGCTTTGAATCTAATTTCTTTCTATGCATTTCTTCCATGCTTCTCTCCTCTTTCTCCTTCTCTTCCTCCTCCCTGCTTATGGCTTTCGCCTCATCTCCCCACTTTGCCCTATTTATTGAGCACAGACCCTCTGTGCTGAGCACATTCCATGTGTAATTGGAGAGGTCACTGTGGGTGAGACTTCACATCCTCACCCATGCTCAGTGGTGCTCTTCTTTTGGCACCAGGAGAATGATCCTCCTTTGGCTCACCCCTAGCAGTTACAGTCACATACCAGCTCACTGGTTGTGAATGGAAGTGATATATATCACTTCTAGACTGAAACATTTAATTGATGGTGTGAGACTTCCAATGCTCTCTTTTCCTGCTGCAGTGATCTCAGAGAAGGCCTTGTGTGACGACAGCAGAGCCAAAGGTGGAAGGAGCTCAGGTCAGTAAGTCACCACATGAGGGAGGGTTTCCCTGAAGAATCACCTGGACCCATGGTGGATTTGCATGAGTAAGAAATAAGCATCTGTGCATTAAGCCACAGGGCTTTTGGTGTTGCTTGTTAACACAGCATAACCTACTCTATCCTAACCAATAACCCTTCTTATAGTTCATGACCAACCACATGCTTGTATTATCAGGAACTCCAGTGTATCTCCTTCAGGACTCCTTCCCCTAGGAAAATATTTGTCTAAGAATTTTCATGTGTCCTAAGAAGGGTTTGTGTTTCTTAGGGGATTGTACTTTCCAATCAGTGTGAGCTTTATATTAATTAGAATATAAGATTAGTTAGACAAAGAAACAAAAAAATATGATGACTTATAGAAGATTGAAGTTTCAGGTGCTTATTTCTATCCCACATAAAAGTCTTGATACCAGCAATACAGAGTTGGTGAAGTATATCCTGAATATGTGGCTTCCATGTCTGAGGCATCTGACTCATTTGTTACTCATTTGTTACTCTTTCCCACCTAAAAAAGAAGCTAGAAGGCATTGGGAAAGAGAAACCCAATCCTTTTAAACTAAGAGCCCAAAGTGGCACACATCCCTCTTCTCACATCTCCTTGGCCAAACAAATAGTCACAGTATGTACCTAGCTGCAAGGGAGGCTGGGAGATGTAGTGTTTAGACTGTTAACACTTGATGGGGAATTTCTGTTACTAAAAGGAAGAAAGGGAGGAGGGATACATGGAAAAAAGACTAGGTCTTTATCACGACCTATTGTGTTGTCCTGGCATGGGAGGAGCTCTAGCTGCTGTAGAGAAGCTACCTGGGGCAGAAGAGCTGTTTCCAAGTAGAGTAGTAACTGGTCTTCTCTGACTTCCATCATGGAGTAGGTCCTTTGGTGTATAGGCGATTCTACTTCCCAAAATGGCCTGACTTCCATCATGGAGTAGGTCCTTTGGTGTATAGGCGATTCTACTTCCCAAAATGGCCCTCAGAGTCCTAGTGCTTTCTCTGACTTCCATCATGGAGTAGGTCCTTTGGTGTATAGGCGATTCTACTTCCCAAAATGGCCCTCAGAGTCCTAGTGCTGTCCATTTCTTCTTGCAGCCTTGGCTGGGGTGAGAAGCTGTTCTAGTGAGGCTGCTTGCCATGGAGGTCATAGGTAGAGAGCAGACTGATGGCCAAAGAGTGGTGGAAATGGGCTCTGAAGTTAGTCTCCTTTGGGCAAAGTGCTTAATCTTTCCTACTCTAGCTTTGTCATCTGTAAACTGGGATAATAATGGTACCAAATTGCTAGGATTGTTGGGATTATTAAAGAAGATAATGATGTAAATATACTTAGCATAGTGGTTTAATAACCACTAACTATGACTGCTGCTAATATTGCTGCCACTATGACAGTTGTGTAGCTGCTGCCATGGTGGGGAGTGATTGGTTGTTTCACACACAGCTGCCAGTGGAGTTCTCCTTTAGAAGGGGTAAATACTGGAGGCTCCAGCATGCCTTGTATTTTAAACCCAGAACCATTCTTTTCCATTTCTGCTTTATGACTCATGCAGACCAGCCTGCTGGTCTCTTTCTGCTCTCATGGGACCTTTATTTCAGGGTTCTTCTTGTTCTTCCCTGGCACTGGGCTTTGGTCAGGGGACCAGCCCCAGGTCTTAGAGAGGAGTTGGACTATTAGTTCTTTCCTTCCAGAAAGGTCTCTGGGTGCTTTCTGCAAATTAATTCTCCTGTTCTGCATACTCAGGAGAATCATCTGGCTTTGCCATATCCAATAAAAGTCCCATTAGATATACCTTTTCCCCAGAGCTGGTCTGTAATTTGCATAACTAAGAGGAATAGGTGAGGTGATCCCTCCTCCGACCCAGCTGAGATGCAGCTGACAGCTTTTCTCAAAAGAATCAAAATATAACAATAACAACAACAACAAAAACACATAAAATGTTGGTAAGACATCCTGTTGGACCACTCATTGCATACATTTTATCTCATGTGATCTCTACAGCAAACCTGTGAGGTAGGAATTAAAGAGCTAGATCAATTTGAGTCCAAACTATTGCCTCGCTCTGGTCAATAACCTATTTAAGCAGAACTAACTCAAGAGAAAGAAGAAAACTTTACATCCATCAGAGCTTATTTTTAAAGATTTTGAGAAACATTCTTAGGATTCTTATAGAAACAGCTGACAAACTCAAATCAAATTTAAACAAAACTTGCTATTTATTGGCTTAAAAATGGTGAAATCCATGGGTATCTGGCTTCAAACAGGGCTGAGATGAGGTGCTCAGATGATGTCACTAGTGTTGTATCTTTTCTTTATCTCTGCTCTCCCTGTGTTGGCTTCATTTCCAGGCCTACCCTATCTCCACGGTGGCCCCAGAAACTCTAGGCGCACAGGCTACCAGCTTCCAGTCCAAGAGAAAGAGTTTCTCTTTCCCAATAGCTTCAGAGAAAGCTCATTGAGCTTCACTGAATCCATCTGGGCCATGTACCCACCCCAGAATCTGAGGAAGAGTGGACAGAAATAGGAAGGATGCTTCCCCAAAGGAAAGTTGCTATGCTATTCCCAGAAGTTAAAGCAAAACCATGGATGAACCTTAGCACCTATAAAAAGCAGAATGATTAGAGGGCATATTTTTATGCCCTGCAATATAAAATTGGTTTCTCTCAATCTCTCTAATTCAGGGGTTCTCACTCTTGGCTGCATGTTGGTCTTAAAAGTCCTAATGCTCGGACTACATCCTAAACCAGAGAAGGCAGAAACTCTGGGTGCGGGGTCTAGGCATCAGAATTTTAAAAACTTAGCAGTTGATTACATGTGGAGCCAGGATTGAGAGCCAATGCTCCAATTTCCTGATCTTGTTATTAAAACTTGTGAATACATTGATTATGCCAAGTTCCAGCCCTGCAGTCTGAGTGCTGCTGTGAGCCATGTACCCAAGTGATGTTGTATTTGAGCCACTTCCTTCCCAAATGCTGAGCCAAGGGCAGATCACCTGGACCCCCAGGGAAGTCTCTGGACATTCACAGTTCTACTCAATGCCAAGAACAAGGCTTGGCTCTTAAGGGAGGAAAACAATACCCCAAAGGGTCCATAGGCCAAGTACCTGGTTGCTACCTTCTTAGCACAGCTAAGGCCTTCTTAGTGCAACCCATGCCCTCTCTTTGTCCAGGGGCCTGATGCTGATTGCCTCAGGCTAGAGTCCTGGCAGGATGCCAAATGGGAGAAGGAGATAGTGTCCCATGGGAGAGGGAAATCCTGCTCAGAGCAACATGGGAATTTACCTGAGAAAGAGAAGCCAGTTGCTTACCTTACTGGGACCAACATGTATCTTGGCTGAGTGGGGTCTGAGCCGGCAAATGTAGCTCAACTTCCCAGCCTCCACGCTGGTAGGTAAGACCTGGAAATGGGGCAGGTAAAGTCATTGTTTTCTGGGCAGTTGCCTGTCAGAGTTCCCCTAACCTGGGATGGGTGGTAGGACTCACTCATCTTTGACCTTTGGCAAGTCCCCTGCTCTCTGAGCCTATTTCTTCTTCTACATAATGAAGGTGGAAGTCCTTTCATTGAGGTTGTCCCAGGGTCCACTTTGAGACCCAATGAATGGTTCCCTTTCTAGAGGCTGCGTGTCTGTGTTCTGCCCTAGTATCTGTCCAGAATGTTTCAACGTGCCTCTGCACCTGCCTTTTTCTCTCAGCCTCCAAGGCTGCTGCCCTGGTCTGCAAGCCAGCCAGGCCTGATTCATTCCCTCAGCTGAACCCCCTGGATGATCCAGGGAGACATCACATCTAATATACTTCGAGAAGCTGGATTCAGAGTAGTGCACAGATCTCCCCTGCTGCCAGCTTGAGGCTGTCCCCCAAGTCCTGGATCACTCTCTCCTAAACTACAGATTTCTCTGGCCCCATAGGACTGTTACAGGGTTAAACATGCATTTGGGGTTTCCCTC